>NW_026057577.1:68881253-69145390 GCF_023721935.1 Panthera uncia
ATCTGTTTTGGGAAAAATGAAGCATTTGAATAAAATCTTTCTATGTAACTTAGCATTACTTAATTTTGAGTGCTAATTACAGGTTTTGAAAAAAAATTTGCAATGTTTCTGAGTTTTTCATATTCTGAGATTATTTCTGGAAAACAAAAAGATGTGGTGCTGTCTATACTAGTGCTGTATCTATATTGTATTAGTTCTGGGCCCCGAGGAGGGCTTTGCATACCACGTTAAGATGATGAAACCAGAGTCTCTGATTTTAGAGCTGTTGACGACTGAGACAGTATTGCCTTTCAGCAGCTCATGATTATTTTTAGGGGGAGTTGCTATTAGGAGGAAAATTCGTGTTTCTCTTCTTACCTTCTTTTCAAAACAGGGAAGATTCTTTACAAAGCCATCCTTGCTACATTAAGACTTGTTTGAAAGTGAAGCTAATAACACTTGCAAATAGAATGTTTGAGTGGTTACATTCTTGAAGAAACGTGAGTCATAAAAATTTCAGCCTCACAAGATTTAATGTAATCATCTCTAATCATTTTACACTCCATTTACATTTTTTTTGTGATTTTATTTAGAAAAACAAAATTTTGTCATGTAACTCATTATCTGCAAAAATATGAATTTACTAAAGTTGTCCTTGAAAATCTTATTGGTACCAATTTTTTTTTTGTGTTTATTTTTGCTACTTGAGATTAAATATATTATTTCAAAAGTTCTTAGGGTCTGCACACCACAGCATAATTCTGGTGAAATAATGTATTTCTTCAAATGAGAGCTCTTAATCCTTAGGCTTATCATAAGTTCTCCTATCTATTTGATATGGATATTCACACTGGTATACATTAGAGACATTTGAGATAGCCAGCTTATTGCTATTGTTAACCTATCCTTAGCTTGGTATTTTTGTAGTATCTTAACCAAGAACAGGGGCTTAAAAATGGGTCATTTCTGTTTATATTTGGGGCCCAAGAAGGAAGACCATTTAAGTCATTTATTAAGTTAATTGTAAACTTGTTTTTCTGTGAAAATGTTTTTTCAGTGTTGTGGAGTTGTTCACTTATACATGAATCAGATTTAAAAATCATGGAATTATCAAAAATGAAGGCTTGATATGGGTTTAGCTTAGTGACATCATGAAAATATGCTATTGATTTTTATTTCATTCAAGTAAAAGCAACTTTGACATGAAATTCACATGATTATTCTTGGTTTTATCATGAAAGTCTCTGGCGGCACATACTTAAAGTTTTGCTGAAGCGTCTACATTATAGACTTTACAAAGAATAGTATAGAAAACAAAAGGTCCGAGAAAGTGGACTTTCCTACTGAAAGAGTTCAGCGGTAGAGTGAGTTGGGGTGACCTATTTCCTTGCCTACTGATTGCAGACTTGTGCTCGCCAGAGGCTTACCATCAGATTGCGGAGCACCTGACTGTGGGATGTCTGCCTTTTCAAGATTTCCTGAAAGCAGCAATCGGAGCTTATGATGTTCATTCTGTACCATCAGAGTACATGGGGTGGTGGTATTCCCAATCTATAATTGCTACTTGAAACACAAGGGAAAACACTTTTCCCCTTTTAATATTATAGTGATTAAAGTGGTTTTAAGGAAAGAAGGCCTAAAATTTGAAACGAGGCATGTAAGACAGCTTTAAATTATGTGATTCACACTTATGCCAGATGCTGCTAGAGGAATTCCTTGGTTTCTCATTAACATGGAGCAGTCCCCTTAGACTTCACACATAGTGGCCCTCACAAGCACATACACATTCATGTAAATGTTAGGGACAATCAACTGCATGCTGCCAACTGTACAAGTTCCAACAGAGGATTCAAGAAAACAATTCATTTCAAGGAGATGAACTGCCATTAAAAAGCTGTCGTTCCTTTGCAAGCTTTGATGTACTTGGAATGAGTGTCCTTAATGAACTTGGCTAATCGTTTTGTGATGTCATTTCTGAGTTTATTCAAAATCCGTTGAGGAAGACACTGCCTAGACATGGATAAAATTAAGAACTTTCTTTCCAGGTGAAACTGTAATGGTGGTGATATATTAACTTCTGTTGATAACTGCTTTTGTGTACATAATGCTTGCATTATAGAACCATAGCTTAAGTGGTCACATGGAGATTTATATTAATAGGTATTTTCAAGTTATATTTTATTTTCCAATTACAAATTAATTGTCTTGGTCTATAGGTTGAACTTCAGTTTTCCTTTTATTCATTTATTTTTTGATCATTTATTGCATTTACATGTGGTCATTTATTGAGTTCTGTGAGTACACCACTTTGATAGATTCTGAATCTCCAATTACAATTCAGGATTAGAAAGGATTTGGTTGGTTGATGTCAAATCCCTAATGTTTTTGTCCAGACACTACAGGACTTCTTTCTCTGTCTTTAGCAAACCAGAAAACATGACACAAACTAGAGACTGAACACAGTGTATCATAAATACGCATATTACTAAGAATATTCTTCTACTTAAAACCAAAGTCAGTCACATAACACAGCTCAAGTTCTTAATATTTCTTTGCATTTCTAGCATGCAGTTTACCTATTAATTACCTATTATTTATCTATTGCTAAATCTATTCATTTATAACTCATTTGCTTTTCTTTCTCCTTGGTTCTATTGAGGAAAACATTTGAATCAGTTACTGGAGAAGATAACTTTTACCTTTGTTGTAGTAAATATAGTACTGAATGCATAGTCTTAATGTAAAGGAGACTAGGAATCTCCTATGCTCTAGTAAGAACATAACTTAGAGACTGTGGTTTAATTAGTTATTTTGCCTTCAAAGAGAATGTAATCACTGTTGAGGATAAGGATGCTATGCAATTTCTTTCTGTATAGTCCTTTTAAGTCATGATTCTGCTCATATAATAAGTATTGAAACATCGACTGACCTGCAAAATGTATTCAACCCTGCAAGACATATAATTTGTGAAAGTCAAGCAGGATAAGAAGTAGTTAACAGGATATTCTTAACTAAGGACGGAATGTTTAGAAAGAGAAATTTAAAAAATACATAATTTGGAATTAAACATTGCCTTAGCTTTCATTCTAGTTCACAAATTGAAGTTCTCCTTTATCAGGAACATTTATGAAAATAATGTTTTGTTTTTTTTTTTTAATCACCGTCATTCTCTAATAAGGACCTAAATATATGCATCACTGTGCACGTGTTAAATAGTTCCTCTAGAAGCTTTTCTTCCTTTTTAATCTAAAGAAATGACATTCACATGGAGAGAATTACAAAAGAACATACTGATAGAAGTAATGAAAGATGTTTCACAAAGAGCACGAATCACAGATATATGTATATTAAAGTCAAGTAGGTTGTTTATTTCTGGTAGAAGAGTAGCTATTGACTGTTGAGATATTAGACTTGAAGAGAATTTGGATTAATGCCCCTCAAGTGGTCAAGATTTCTTGGAGTAATAATACTTGAGGCAGTTTTCAAAGGAAAAAAGGGAAAGATGTCTAGATCTTGGGAATTTGGTAAAGGGGATCAAACGAAGCTACGCTTAAATACATTCTTGGTTAGAAGTTAGTGTATGAGAAAGATGAGATGCAGCCAAGTTAATATATGAAAAAATCTGGGAGCTTATATAGCAATTTTAGAAGTAAGATGGGAGAAAGGGCAAGATAGCCATCAAAATGTAGTTTTAAAAAAGCATAAATTTGCCAAGAGATTCCATTACTTGAGCAAAATCTTGAGGAAATACTCACTTTTCCCTCATGTCACTGAACCAAATGATGACTTGAATTGTTACATCAAGAGACACATCTACACATCTCTGTACTTAAAAATATCCGAATGGAAAGAATATTAACAAAGTTTAATTTAAAGAAATCATCCTGTACTAAGCAAATAATTTCTCATGCTATCTTCCTAACATCATTCAAATGTACTTTTGTAAATTATACTCTTCCTGGAACTATTAAAATAATCTACTAATTCAGATTCTAGTTACAGCTGTCACTTAATCTATTCCTGATAAATTGTCACACTTGTAACTTTGTTCTTTTTCTCAGTTTAAAATTGCACAATGTTAGTGAAATGTTTAGACAAGTAACCTTATGAAGGAAGAAGTGTAGGTTAAAATAAATGTAACATTATATAATTTTGTGTTGTCTCTGCAAATAGTTTAAAAATAAAAGAGAATAAAATTACTCATTTGACATTTCAAAGCATTGAAATAAGCCTTGATCATACCTATAGTTATCATAAACTCCCACGATCTGCAGTGGAAAAAAATCTTTACTTATAGTTGGAATTCATCCTTAACAGGTATAAGAGCTGTATTTGCTAAATTTATTGAAGCACCTTTTTCCCCTCAATTTTTTTTTCCTGCTTGAATGCCACTTTATGATTCTCATAATTAGTATACAAATCAACCAAGTTTAGATAGAATATAGGTGGGAGTATACGTCATAAAACCAGGAGAATGGGGATGTGTACAAATGCTCTAAATATTCACATAAATGGGAAAGCCTTTTTTTCCAAATATTTTAAACGTTTGGATAACCAGTACAAATGGATTAGAAATTGGAATTTAGGGTTGAATTTTTTTAGTCTTTGTATGGATGATTTTCCTCCCATCTCCATGGACTACATTGTTCTGTCTTTGGTAGTCCTTTAGATTATAACAGCAATATTTTAACTGTACATATTGCTGTTTCATTTATGACTAAAATATTTTAGGGATTCTCTTCCTTCTGAATTGCTCCTGGCAACTTAGAGATTTTTGAATATGATGTATAATTTGTGTTAAAGCCTTCATGCCTGCCTGTTTTTTTTTTTTTTTTGAGGTAGATTTTATTAATTCAATTCAACCGAGCAGCAATTGCCTGCCTACATTGTCCGCACACCAGCAGTAATACTCCGCAGCTGTACTGTGTGTAGTTTGCATTCAGAGAGAATTGGCCTCCGAGTGTCAGAGAGAATGCATTCAAAGGTGCCCCACATATGGCTGTTGGTAGTGATAATAAAACGAGGGCTATAATTAAATGCAGTCAAAGAGTTAAAGCTAGAAATCAAATACATTTTAGTTTTTCTGTGCTATGATGCAATCATTATTGCTTCTTAAAAATAGGATTATAATTTAAATTGCTTTCTCATTTGGTTTACTATTCTGAATATGGAGAGATTTCTTTGTATATTTTTGAAAATCTGAAGAGAAAAAGTGGAATGGAAACATCTGGATCACATCACAGATTTCAGTAGCAATAAGTGATTCTGTCAGATTCCCAGGGAAGGAGAATGACTGGCAAAGTCAGCAGTCCTCACCCTACTGGTCAAAAGGATGAGCTTTAGAGGAGTCACTAAGTTGACGAGTAAAAACCTACCCATTCAGAAATTATCCCCTGGATGCTACTTCCTGGGTCTTTCATAGTTTCATGGAGTAGGGCTTCTCACTTTGAGATACAGCACCGGAAATATGTCACTGGATCCAGTTATTCCTGATGTGTTCAGTTGTTTAGTATCATCAAACTGAACTGATCGTCATTTTCCACGTGTGACAGGTAAACTCTATCAGTGAGAAAGAATTCACCCTGAAGTGGACAGCAGGAAGGGTTGAAAACAAAAAATGCAACATTATGTTTTCCGGAAAGCAAAATTATTAAAAAAAAATGAGATATGGGTAATCATCACATGGACTAAGGGTACTTCCGAAGTAAAATCTGAATCGTGCTGGATCAGATAACTGGAAGCAAGCTCACCTGACATTTTAGCATGGCATTCATGGTTGAAGCTGAATTTTTTTCTGAGGTTGGTCTTGAACATAAATTCATATTTTGATGAAATAGGTTCTAAATATTGAATATTTTTATTTTGACATAGTTGAACAGTATTACAAGTTATTGTTATTTTGTGGGCATTTGCAACTTAATGGAAGGTTTCATCAATTTATTTCAATATGCCCAACATGAGGAAAACTATTTACATTTAAGAATATGGTACCATTTAGTTTATTATTTAACTTGTGAAAAAGATGATTTTTTTAATACTTTTACAAAGTAAGGAAAAATTGGCATTTTAAAGTTTTAGTTTCGTTAAGGAGAATTTTTAAATGTTTCTGCTTTATTGTATCTAGTCACATTATGGTTTGTATAATAACTCCAAGTCTCACATCCTTAAAATAATCGGGCAAAAACTAAATTGGATTAAAGACAAAGATTGCAAATTTTCAGGTATGCCTAGCATTGTACTTGGTACCTTTAGAATATCCAACCAAAGGTCCCATTTAGTATGTCTATGCAATAAATCCATTCTCGCTCAAAGTATTTCTGAATGTAAAAATGAAAATAGACATTTATATGCAGTCTGAGCTAGAAAGAGGTGCTGATACTGTAATTAATATTGTACCACAATATCTTTTTAATCTATCATGCTGCCTTTTGCCCTTTATGATATGTCAGAGAGGAGTGTAATGAATGAGTGTGTCTGTGAGTATCAGCTTGAATTTGGTGAAAAGCGAGGTAACATGACATTTAATGTGATTAAGGCAGGTATAGATTCAGGTTTATTAGCTTTCACACAATCAAATGAAAACCAATGATGATAAAACATCAAATATTTTTGAAAGATTCTTTCCAGAGTTTATTTTAAAGCTCAATTTGCATAGAGGCGTTTGGTTATGTTTAAGAATTAACAGGATTCCCCGACTTTGTAATGTTTCTTAGGAAGATAACTCACAATAGTAAAACATCAGAATATTTACCATTTTAGGAGATAAATGAGGGATTTATTATTAAATCATAAAAGAATTGGCATAAATCTGACTTGAAACAGCTGTTTAGAGGATTAGCATAGAGTGTCTTTTCAAGTCGAAGAGAATAATTGTTCTTCATTTTTCATATCAGAAGGGGGCACTAGTGGTCTACTTTTAATAACAGCGAAGCTTTTTTTTTTTTTTTTTCTTTTGTTAGACATTTGATAATAAATAAGTATCATTTTCTATTTAATGTTGAGGCAATCGTATGAACAATTAAGAGTGTAAATATCTATTGTTAGGTTAAAAATTTAAATAATTAAAAGTTTGTATGCAAATGTAGTCTTATCCCTTTTTCTTTTCATCTAAGAATATGGCACAAGATTAAGAAGTTTTGTTCTAAGAGTACCAATTCTTATTGTTTAATGCCTAATGCTAATGACGGGAGTGATGGAATAGATTAATTTTACACACACACACACACACACAAATTTCAGTGAACTTGATCTCATTCTCTCACCGCTCAGCAAACTGGCGACAACACTCACAATAAGACACTTTACTATTTATATAACTTGCCATTCAGTATTTATCTGCAGTATCAATTGTGACTTGAAATAAATTAACATAATTCATTATCTTATAATTTCCAGTTTGATTAGACAAATGGTCCATGTGCATACTTAATAGGATGACTGCACTTTACATCTCTCTAGATCTCCATTAAAAGAGAAGCTGAAAATGCAGTGCTTAAGCTCATTGGCTGACATCTCTCTGTGTCCGGATCATCTGTTTAGAATAAACATGGCTGGACAATGTGATATTCTAAGTCCACAAACTGCGTAATTGAAGAATTTCAGAGATGCACCAGACGTGGGATAGCTCTGTCCTCAGTCTAGGTTTGGAAGGCAGGCACGCAAGTACCTAAAGAAAGACAACAGATGAAAGCTGGCAGCCTCTTCATTTCCAGACAGTACACTTTTCTGAATTTAGCAAGACTTTCCCTCCCCCCAGAGCCTTCCATGTAAGTGTGAAGATGTTGAGACATGCATTATGTTTTACATTTTTGGTTAAGTTTTGCAGAAAATCATATGGCTAAGTAGTACTTGTATTATAATGGAAAAAGGTGTGAGGAAAAGCCCTCCAAAAATGAAATCCACTTGTCAGTTTGAATTTGACATGTTGTATTACATAGTAAAACCTGTCAGCTAAAATTTTAGAGATTTACACCTAAGTTGTGACTGAAAACAGGTAATTGTCCTTTCAAAACAGGTATTTTGAGTACATAAATGGAAATGTTAGTAGCTGTGCACTCGTAGTGTTATCTGTTCTGCTTGCAAAGTGAATTTTAAAAATTTAAGAATTGTTGCTGGTATTTAAAAAATGCTAAGAATAACTTAAGAGAATGAGAACTTAGGAAGCCTGCTTTGTAACAACACTTTATAGACAGAGATTTGAATATTGTCCACTCAGCTCATAATGCCATTAACACATATTCAACAGCATACCTTTCCAAGATTTCCTAATGCAATTTTTCCTAATGCAATTTTAAGTATTTAATGATGAGAAATTGAAGAACACATTTATATTTGATTAATATTAATGAATAAAACCTTATCTCCAATAATTAAAATGTTTTATACACGTTAAAATCTTTAATTCAACACAAACTTTTTTTTCCCTTTAAGCTAAAGCAATTGGGCTTTCTGAAGCTCAGTCTGGATTTTTATCCAGAAAACAAAATGAGTAGGAGGAAATATTCCTTGTTGTACTAGGACTCTCCCCAATTTCTTTTGGATCTGTGATTTTGAAAGGTTGTATTTACTTTGCTCTCTCTTGCATCCTGAATAAGAAGGGGGAGAGAGAGAGAGAGAGAGAGAGAGAGAGAGAGAGAGAGGACAGAAGGAAGGAAAGAAAAAAGTGGGGAAATCAGAAGGAAGTAGAGAAGAAAAGAAAGGACAAAAAGAATGTCTTGGAGAGGTATATACATTTTGATGAATTGACATTGGTAGTTTTTTGGTACTAGCTGAGGAACAGTGGGATCCTGGCAGCAGATTAAAGATAACACATCTCAACTTTCAGAACAACATGATTTAAAGAAACGGTGTGACTCAGAGGATAGTTTTGGCATTGAGTTTGTGAGAAAAGGAAGTTTTGCTTTTGTATTGCTCTTCAAATATAAGAGAAAGTTCCATTTCTGCCAACATAGATAAAAAAGCTATCCAATTATTACAACGCCAGCTTTCTCTTTACAAATATCAAGTGTAATTAAAGCAAAAAGCTAAATATTATAGAGAAAATAAGATGGAAAATATTGGCTGTTGGAAACTGGCTTGGTATGGGCTTTGTGGATGGATGGCATTTACTAAATTGTACCAATTCTGCTTTACGTTTTTAGACAGCGTTAAAGGCTGAATTATTGATTTGCCTGCTCTTCAGCATTAGAGGCAGCCATGAAAGCATACGTCATCTGCTCAGATATTTTTCCCACCTAATAAGTTTTTGTCAATCTCTTCTACAAACAGTTTGTGAATAGTCATGGACTAAAAGCTTCCCTTGTGTTGTACTTCTATCTGTGTGTGTTTTTTAAAACCATTATCTCTGATAGGCCTACTCTATATTCCCTGATCTTTGTCTAAAGGGCTAAATCTAATTTGTGTGGTCCTTTTACTGGTATTTTGCTATTACTAAAGTTTCTCTGTTTTCCTTTAATGCCTCCTTAAATATTTTCTCATTTTACCCTTAAGCAAAATGTCAGATGCTTGGCAGACAAAATATTGCATCCTTGAATCAAAGGAAGGCAGTATCTAGTTCAGCACTTCATCTGTCCATTTTGTAATGTGTATCTTCTGGGCCCTCTGTAAACACTGAGCATCCACCTGAAATAGTACATTGTTACCTGACAGCAGCAGACTATACACATATATGCCTTTTATTACATGTGTGTATGTATAACTTTTATGCAGATTAGGGCCTGCAGCAGTTCTTCTGTTCTTACACCCTCCTAGATACTGCTCCAAGTGGCTGTTAAGAAAATGGAATACACAAGCAAATGTGATAAACCTACATAGATGTACTCAAGTGAAAAACAGCTTGAGATAGACTGATTGGGTTAAAAAAGGCATAGAAGAGGATGTGTAATATGATTGCATAGGTTTAAGATATTTAAAATACTAAAATATGAAGAAGGATATAAAAGAAACTGTTAATAATGGTTGTCCCAAATGAGGGGAGTTGGGAGAAAACGGAGAGCAATTTAAAATGCACATCTTATAAAGACAACAATGCAGTGGTATGGTTGGGTTCATCTAGAAGCTGAAGGGTTTTACTCTTTTACTCTTTCCGTTTCATCTTTATGTGATGGCAAAGAAACTTAAATAGGCTTTAAAAATATTTTATGAAAGTATCTTCTAGAATCAGAAGAACATAGAACTACTTAGAGGAGGAGAATTAAATTATCAAATTGATTTATTTTTAGCAAGGAGTTTATATACTGAATCAACTAAACATAATGCCTCTTTCTTTTTTTCCATCACTTGGGATTCTTTCCCCTAAATAGGCATTTGACCTTCCCAGTGACATTTGGAATTTTTAGTTAGTTACAGTGTTGCTGACATTTGTGACGATGAGGGTGGGGTTGCGAGGAGGTGGATGGCTGGATTTGATAGCAGGATACTCAATTATAAAATCCTTGGACAAGATCAGAAAAGTAAATCCTTTGGCATTTTTTTTGAAAGGCCCAATGTATTTAAGGAATGGAGATAATTGGAAAAAATAGTGTTTTGGTGATGGAAATCATTGGTGACTCTGGAGGGGAGGGGCTTAATATATTTTCACCTGAATATAACAAATCCATTTTGCACAGTATTCAAAGAGAATTCACTTAAAAATATTCCAAAAATTAAAATGTTTGTGGAATTTATTGTTACTCTAAATTGAAAGAACATTTTATGAAGTCACTTTGCTACCTGGAATTAAAAAAAAATACATCAAGAGGCTTAAGACATTTTTGGTACTTCATTCAAAGTTTAATACCTTTCTAATTTGATAAGTCAGAACCTTTGCCTTCTAACTCCTGTATTCTGTCTCTTTGTATTCTCTTAGATCCCATTTTCTAGATTCTTATGTCCACAGAGATACAGAAAATCCTGGATCTTGATAATAGAAAATGTTTTGGATAACATGATTTTCAGAAATTTCCCCTGGTGTCCATAGTTTCACAGTCCTGATTGTGCCCCTATCAATCCCATGAGCCCTGACCGTATCCCTAGTCACCACTGAAGAGCAAAACATTTTATTCAGCTTTATCTCCCCAAGATGTGTTGGAAAAATTGAACTCCTTTCCTGTTGAATAGACCTATCTTATCTCCTACATATTCTCAGTCATTACTTCACTTTTTTTTGCCAATGATTCCCTATATAAGTGATCTTCTTGGCTATAAATGGAAATTCCTATGGCTACTTCTGCTATAAAAATGGAAAATGCATTTATGAATAATGACATTTCCCATAATGTAACACATGGCTGTTGAAGTTAATGCTTTGACACACATTTCTCTGTGTAACTGATTGTAAAGGAGTTACATCTGATCTAAAAAGTATGTCCCTGGAAATGTAAATGTCAAATATCCATGGAAATGTATATCGGATATAAAACTGGAACTTTTTCTGTTGATGAATTATACCTGAGACCCCAAGACCAACAACAGAACAGATACCATATATTCCACATTGGATGGTAAGGTACCAAACCTTCATGTTGGATATTCTGTGAAATTGGGAAACTTGTCAGCATTAGTACACACTCAACTCCATGCTGTATAAAAAGTGGTTCAACAGAGTGGTGAAAAGTTCTTTACGTCCAGGGGACTTCTTTGGAGGGAGCTGTCAAGGTGGGAATATAAATGAATGAGATTTAGTAAGGCTTTAAGTTAAGAAGGATAAAGATAATACCTATTGGAAAAAGGATACAGATAAACAGTCAATTCAGAGAGGAAGTAATCCAAATGGTCAATGAAAGTTGTATAAGATTTCCATCTGCACTATTAATTGGGTTGATGTAAATTAAAGCAAAAATGAGATGTAATTTTGAACTTTTCAGATTGGTAAAGAAGGTAAAATCTAAATATAAATCTTGTCCAGGATGTGGGGAAGTGGTAACCTTACTGGGAGGAGTGTAAATTGGCATAATCACTTTAGAGTGATCATTTTTGTAAATGGATATACCACAGGGCCCAGCAATTCTACTTCTGGGCATATGTACTGAACCGGTACTGTCCAATATGATAGTCACTAGTCACATGTAACTATTTAAATTTGCATTTAAATTAATTAGAATTCAATAAAATAAAAAATCCAGTTCCTCAGTCACGTGAGCCTCATTTCAGATGCTCTATAGTCACAGCACAGAGCATTGCCATCTTTGAGGAAAGTTACATTGGACAGTGCTGTCCTTAAGAAAATTCTTCCCATGTGCATAAGGGGACATATAAAAGTTGTTCATTTCAGTGTTATTTTATAGTAGCAATATGTATGTCTATTAGTGGAGGAATGGAAAAATAAATTATGACATATTCACACAATGGACTATTACATAACAGTTAAAATAAATGAACTAGCTCTTATTTTAACTACCATAATAACTCTATAAAATGTATTAAGTAAAAAAAAAGTGACTTTCTGAATGTTATATAAAGTAGGATCCTATTTACATAAATTAAAAACAAGCACAGAATATTACCACACATGGTGAATGAGTGAGTCAGTGTGTGTGTGTGTGTGTGTGTGTGTGTGTGTGTGTGTGTTTATGTGGTACTTTTCTCTCTCTCAAAACATAAACAGGCTGGATTAGCACCACTTACATAATAATGATTACTTCTATGGTGCATGGCAGAGAAGAAAATTTTACAGGAATTGGGATTATATATGAAAATTTATAGATTTTAATCTGAAGCATAGATGAAATGAATGGTGGTCTTTGTTCTTTTTTGGTATGGACAAGAGAGATAATTTTTATATTATCTTTTGCTGCTTTCTGTATTTTAATTTTTTCAAACTGCTGGGAAATGATTTGATGATATAATATATCCAAGTTATACATAAAAACCATATATCCATTATTTCTTGGCAAAATATAATAAAGTTAATAAGATGAAGAACATAGTATTATGATTGACCTTTGAATAACATGGTTTTGAACTGCATAGGTCCACTTATACATGGGGCTTTTTTTCAGTGACTAAGGTATAGAACTATAAATACATTTTTTCTTCCTTATATCTTTAATAACATTTTCTCCTCTTTGGCTTACTTTATTGTAAGGATACAGTATAATACATACAACGCACAATTATGTGTTAATCAACTGTCTATGTTATTATATCAGTATAGCTTCCTCAATAATAGGGTATAAGTAGTTAAGTTTTGGGGGAGCCAAAATTTATACATGGAGTTTTGACTTTGTTGTGATTCATGTCCCTAACACCCTGAGTTGTTTAAGAGTCCACTGTATATAAGGTAAACAAAACAAAACAAAACAAAAAATCTCTCAATATATTTCCTAATAGAAGATTACCAAATAATTCCCCAGTGTATTATTGAGGCACTGGAATGCATATTTTGTTAATGTTTTACTTATACTAAAAGTATGTTCATATTCCCTAAAATGTATAACTGATTGACCGTGGGAAATGATGTAGAAATGTGGTGGATCATGAGCAAAATAAAAATTAGAATGATAGATTACAAATAGAAAATAAAAAATGAACTATGGTTTCTTATGTTCTATTATTTTTCTTTATGCAGTAGACTCCCTAAGAAAAATAACTGGTTAACCAAAATGCTTAGGAGTTTAGCCTATATATATATTTTTGATAAATGTGCATATTGACTTTTTGTTTTTGTGTACATTTCTACCCTTTACTATTAGATTTTTCTTTTTTATTGAGATGTAATTGACATAGGACATTGTGTAATTTTAGGTGTGTAACATTATGATTTGACAAATGTACATCTTGGGAAATGATTAAAGTTTAGTTAACAGATAGCAACACACATAGTTAAAGTTTTTTTATTGTGATGAGAACTTTTTTTTCTTTTTTAATAGTTTATTTATTTATTTTTGAGAGCAAGGGTTGGGGAGGGGTATAGAGAGGGGGAGACAGAGAATCCCAAGCAGGATCCACACTGTCAGCACAGAACCTAGTGTGGGGCTTGAACTCAGGAACCATGAGACCATGACACGAGCTGATATTAAGAGTCAGATACTTAACCAGCTGAGCCACCCAGTTGCTCCTCTTGTGACGAGAACTTTAAATATCTACCCACTTAGCAACTTTCAAATATATAATACAGTATTGTTAAAATTTCTTTGAGAAATTTTTGTTCTTTTATTGATGTTTATTTTAGTCATAGCTCCAAAGATTTGCTAGATATTCATAAGATGCTTTTTAGAATTAACTGTATTGAGTGATAATGTACATTAAATTGCACTGATTTTTATTACACAGTTTACGAGTTGGGACATATGTATTCTTGATCTAACTTCTATCACATATAGGTCTGTAATCTTTGATTTTGACCCTTACCTCATACTGTTTACAAAAATTAGCTCAAAATGGACAAAAGGGTAAAAGCTAAAAGGAGAAAACAGCTAGAAAAAAAACGAGAGGAAAATCTTAGTGATCTGTGTTACACAAAGATGTTCTAGGAAGAGACAAAAAATGCTGTTTAAAAAAACATTGATAAATTGAACTTCAGCAAATTAAAACTTTTGCTCTTCAAAAGTTACCATTGAGAAAATGAAAAGGCAGTCACAGAGAAAATATTTGCTATATATATATATATATATATATATATATATATATACTTTATATATATATATAAAGACTTGTATCTAGAGTGTACAAAGATCTCTTACAACTCAATAATAAAATAAACAACCTAACTAAAAATTAGCAAAAGATTAAAAAAGACACTTCATAAGTGAAGACACATATTGCCAATAAGCACATGAAGTGTCATCAGAGAAATGCAAATTAAATCCATAATGGGATACTATTATTCATCCACTAGCTTGAATGAAAACTGTAGAATTATACAGCGACTCTGGAAAAGTTTTGAAGTTTCTTATGAAGTTAAACATAGTCTTGTATGTTTATGTGACCTTAAAATTTTTCTCCTAGGTATTATAACAGAAAAGAAAACCTATGTCCACACAAATACTTGTACACAAATATTCATAGTAACTTTATCAACAGATTCCAAAAACTGGAAACAACCCAAATGTTCAACAGAATGTCTTCTGAGTATGGAGTATTTAATAAATACTTCTGTCCCTTTCCCCATGTCTCATTATTCTGTGGGTATCAATCGGATAAAATCATGAATGTTTCCGTGAGATGTTATCATCATAGAGATTTTGTTTGATTATATAGGGAGAAAAAACTCCACAATATTACATCAAATTTAAAAGTGTTTAGATTTAGAGTGGTAGATATTTAAATATGAGTGAAGTAACACAATATAAAATCAATTAATGTGGCAACTTGGGCAGGTTTTGGAGACCTATAAAGATAAGGAGGTGAATGACCTGTGTGATAACTCTAAGGGATATTGGGTAAATAACCTCCTGTGTCTTTTTAAAAATAAATTATGTCCACCTATGAACTATATGAAGGATTCAGTATGTGTCATTATTTTCACCAAAAGGAGGGACATCAGCCAACTCTCTGGTGAGATGAAACCTCAACAGTTAGGGAGATAGGCCTTCAAATTGTTTGAAGTGGCGTAAATAATTTCCATATTAGGTCAGTGTTGTGTTAGTTTCGTATGTATGTATGTATGTATGTATCCATTCATTGATGGAGAGAGTGTGCAAGCAAGGGAGCAGAAGGAGAGGGAGGAAGAGAATATTAAGCAGGCTCCATGCTCAGCATGGAGCCTGATGTGGAGCTCCATCTCACCAACCTGAGATCATGACCTGAGCTGAAATTGAGAGTTGGATACTTAACTGAGTGAGCCACCAAAATGCCCCATTAGTTTCCTATTGATGCTGTGACATATTTCCACAGATCAGTTGTTTAGAACAAAAAATGTATTACCTTACAGTTCTCGAGGTCAGAAGTCCAAAGTGTGTTTCACTGGGCTAAAATCAAGGTGTCTGGAGGACTGGGTTCATTCTGGAAGCTGTAGGAGAAAATCTATTTCCTTACCTTTTCCAGATTGCAGAGGCAGCCAGTATTCGTCTACTTCTGGTCCCCTTCCATGTTCAAAGCGAGTTATCTTGTCTCTCTCACCACTGTGTCCATAATCACAGCTCCTTCTGTGACTTTCCTGCTTCTCTTATAAGGACCTTTGTGATTACACTGGGCCTACCTGAATTGTCCAGGATAATCTCCCTATCTTAGAGACTTAACTGTACTTGCAAATTTCCTTTGCCATGTAGGGTAATATATTCACAGGGCCCAGAGATCAGGATGTGGACATCTTTGGGGGCCATTAAATAGCTTAATACATCATCTTCTAACCATGGACAGATTTAGGGTTAAGCAGAGAAACTTTCAAGAAAATCAAACCTACAGCATTGACAGCTTTTTGAATCTGGAGAAATATGGACATATTTGGTACTTTAGTTACTGGAAAAATTTAAGAGATTTTGGACTTTTGGAAGTAGCAAGTCAGTCTTGCATATCTAATTAATTTAAATTTGTGACTTCAAGTTGAAATGTTACCAATTTATAAGGAGTATCGGATCATTTAAGAGAATGTGAAGAATTACTATTGGATACTTAAAGGGCAATAATATATATTTAGGAATTCAGTTTAGGTAACTAGAGGTTAACTAAGTTTGCAACTGGGAGCATTTATTAATTAAAGACCTCCTTTAAAATGGGTTACTAAAATTTCCTAGACAATCATGATATTTGTAAGTTAGACTTATTTACTTAATTTTTTTTACTTATGTAATTTATAACCAAGTTAGTCAGCATATAGTGCTATAATGATTTCAGGAGTAGATTCCAGTAATTCATCCCCTATGTATAACACCTAGTGCTCATCCCAACAAGTGTCCTCCCTAATGCCCCTTACCCATTTAGCCCATCCCCCACCCACAACCCCTCCAGCAACCCTCAGTTTGTTCTCTGTATTTAAGAGTCTCTTATGTACTGTCCCCCTCCTTCTTTTTATGTTATTTTTGCTTCCCTTCACTTATGTTTATTTGTTTTGTATCTTAAAGTCCTTATATGAATGAAGTCATATATTTATCTTTTTCTGACTAATTTCGCTTAGCATAATACCCTCTAGTTTCATCCACGTTGCAAATGGCAAGATTCCATTCTTTTTGATTGCTGAGTAATACTCCATTACATATATATATATACGTATATATATACGTATATATATATATACAAATATATGTATGTGTGTATATATATATACACGTATATATATATATATATACACACACACATATATATAGTGTATGTGTGTGTGTATACACACCACTTCTTTATCCATTCATCCATCGATGGACATTTGGACTCTTTCCATACTTTGGCTTTTGTCGATAGCACTGCTATAAACATTGGGGTGCATGTACCCCTTTGAAACAGCACATCTGTATCCCTTGGATAAATTCCTAGTAGTGCAATTATTGGATTGTAGGGTAGTTCTATTTCTAATTTTTTTAGGAATAGCCATACTGTTTTCCAGAGTGGCTGCACCAGTTAGCATTCCACCAGCAGGGCAAAAGAGATCCTCTTTTTCCACATCCTCGCCAACATCTGTTGTTGCCTGAGTTGTTTATTTTAGCCATTCTGACTGTTGTGAGGTGGTATCTCATTGTGGTTTTAATTTGTATTTCCCTCATGATGAGTGCTGCTGAGCATTTTTTTCATGTGTCTGTTAGCTATCTGGATTTCTTCTTTGGAGAAGTGTCTATTCAAGTCTTCTGTGCATTTTTTCACTGGATTATTTATTTTCTGGGTGTGGTTTTGATTAGTTCTTTAAGATTTTGGGTGCTAACCCTTTTTCTGATATATCATTTGCAAATACCTTCTCCCATACTGTCAGCCACCTTTTAGTTCTGCTGATTGTTTGCTTTGCTGTGCAGAAGCTTTTTATTTTGATCATGTCCCAATAGTTCATTTTTGCTTTTGTTTCCCTTGCCCCCAAAGACGTGTTGAGTAAGAAGTTGCTGTGGCCAAGGTCAAAGAGGTTTTTGTCTGCTTTCTCCTCCAGGATTTTTATGGCTTCCTGTCTTATGTTTAGGTCTTTCATCCATTTTGAGTTTATTTTTGTGTATGGTGTAAGAAAGTCCAGGTTCATTTTTCTGCATGTCCCTGTCCAGTTTTCCCAACACCATTTGCTGAGGAGAGTGTCTTTATTCCATTGGATATTCCTTCCTGCTTTGTCAAAGATTAGTTGGCCATAAGTTTGTGGATCCATTTCCGGGTTCTCTATTCTGTTCCATTGATCTGAGTGTCTGTTTTTGTGCCATAATGTCTTGATAATTACAGCTTTGTAATACATCTTGAAGTCCAGGATTGTGATGCCTCCAGCTTTGGTTTTCTTTTTCAGGATTGCTTTGGCCATTTGGGGTCTTTTCTGGTTCCATACAAATTTTAGAATTGTTTGTTTTAGCTCTGTGAAGAATGCTGGTGTTATTTTGATAGGGATTGCAATGAATATGTAGATTGCTTTGGGTAGTATTGACATTTTTAAGAGTATTTGTTCTTCTAATCCATGAGCATGGAATATTTTTCCAATTTTTGTGTCTTCTTCAATTTCTTTCATAAGCTTTCTCTAGTTTCAGTGTATAGGTTTTCACCTCTTTGGTTAGGTTTATTCCTGGGTGTTTTATGGGTTTTGGTGCAATTGTAAATGGGATCAATTCCTTGATTTCTCTTTCTGTCACTTCATTATTGGTGCATAGGAGTGCATCCAATTTCTATGCATTGATTTTATATCCTGCGAATTTGCTGAATTCATGGATCAGTCCTAGCAGTTTTTTGTGCAATCTTTTGGGTTTTCTATATAGAGTATCGTGTCATCTGCCAAGAGTGAAAGTTTGGCCTCCTTCTGGCCGATTTGGATGCCTTTTATTTCTTTGTGTTGTCTATTTGCTGACACTGGGACTTCCAGTACTATGTTGAATAACAGTGGTGAGAGTGGACATCTGTGTTGTGTTCCTGACCTTAGAGGGAAAGCTCTTAGTTTTTCCCCATTGAGGATGATATAAGCAGTGGGTCTTTCATGTATGGCTTTTATGATCTTGAGGTATGATCCTTTATCCCTACTTTCTTGAGGGTTTTTATCAAGAAGGGATGCTGTATTTTGCAAATACTTTCTCTGCATCTATTGAGAAGATCATGTGGTGCTTGTCCTTTCTTTTGTTGATAATGTGTATCACATTGATTGTTTTGCAGATACTGAACTAGTCCTGCATCCTAGGTATAAATCCCGCTTGGTTGTGGTGCATTATTCTTTTAATGTATTGTTGATATGGTTGGCTAGTATCTTGTTGAGGATTTTCACATCCATGTTCATCAGGGAAAATGGTCTGTAGTTCTCCTTTTTACTGGAGTGTTTGTCTGGTTTTGGAATCAAGGTAATAGTGGCTTCACAGGATGAATTTGGAAGTTCCTTCCATTTCTATTTTTTGTAATAGCTTCAAAAGAATAGGTGTAAACTCTTCTTTAAATGTTTGGTAGAATTCCCCTGGAAAACCATCCAGCTCTGGAGTCTTGTTTTTTGGAAGATTTTTGATTACTAATTCAATTTCTTTACTGGTTATGGGTCTGTTCAAATTTTCTATTTCTTCTTGTTTCAATCTTTGTAGTTTATATGTTTCTAGGAATTTGTCATTTGCTTCCATATTGCCCATTTTATTGGCATGTAATTGCTCATAATATTCTCTTATTGTTTGTATTTCTGCTGTTTTGGTTGGGATCTCTCCTCTTTAATTCTTAATTTTATTATTTGGATCCTTTCCTTTTTCTTTTGGATCAAACTGGCTACGGGTTTATCAATTTTGTTATTTCTTTCAAAGAACCAGATCCTGGTTGCATTGATCTGTTCTACTGCTTATTTGGTTTTGATAGCATTTATTTCTGCTCTAGCTTTATTACTTCCTGTCTTCTGCTGGTTTTGGGTTTTATTTGCTGTTCTTTTTCCAGCTCTTTAAGGTGTAAAGTTAGGTTGTGTATCTGAGACCTTTCTTCCTTCTTTAGGAAGGCCTGGATTGCTATATACTTCCCTCTTATGACCGCCTTTGCTGCGTCCCAGAGGTTTTGAGGTGTGGTATTATCATTTTCTTTGGCTTCCATGTGCTTTTTAATTTCTTCTTTAACTTCTTGGTTAGCCCATTCATTCTTTAGTAAGATGTTCTTTAGTCTTCTAGTATTTCTTACCTTTCCAAATTTGTTTTCTTGTGGTTGATTTCGAGTTTCATAGTGTCGTGGTCTGAAAATGTGCACAGTAGGATCTAGATCTTATCGTACTTGTTGAGGGCTGATTTGTGTCCCAGTATGTAATCTATTCTAGAGAATGTTCCATGTGCACTGGAGAAGAATGTGTGTTCTGTGCTTTACGATGAAGTGTTGTGAATATATCTTTTAAGTCCATCGGGTCCAGTGTGTTATTCAAAGCCATTGTTTCCTCGTTGATTTTCTGTTTAGGTGATAGTCCCCTACTATTATGGTATTATTATCAATGAGTTTTTTTTTATGTTTGTGATTAATTGATTTGTATATTTGGGTCTTCCACGTTTGGAGCATAGATCCTCTTGGTCGATAGACCCCTTAATTATGATATAATGTCATTCTTCATCTCTTGTTACAGTCTTTATTTTAAAGTCTAGATTGTCTGATATAAGCATGGCTACTCTGTCTTTCTTTTGTCAACCATTGACATGATAGATGGTTCTCCATCCCCTTACTTTCAATCTGAAGGTGTCTTTAGGTCTAAAATGGGTCTCTTGTAAACAGCATATAGATGGATTGTGGTTTCTTATCCATTCTATTACCCCTATATCTTTTGATTGGAGCGTTTGGTCCATTGATATTTATAGTGAGTACTGAAAGATAGGAATTTTGGTCTTTTTTTTTTTTTTCATCTTTTCTCCCCTCAGAGAGTTCCCCTTAAAATTTCTCGCATGGCTGGTTTAGTGATCACGTACTCCTTTACTTTTTGCTTGTCTGGGAAACTTTTTCTCTCTTCTTCTATTTTGAATGACAGCCTTGCTGGATAAAGAATTCTTGGCTGCATATTTTTCCAATTCAGCACATTTAGTGTATTTTGCCACTACTTTCTGGCCTGCCAAGTTTTTGTGCATAGGTTTGCTGTGAAACTGATCTGTCTTCCCTTGTAGGTTAAGGACTTTTTTTCCCTTGATGCTTTCATGATTCTTTCCTTGCTTGAGTATTTTGTGAATTTGGACTATAGTATGCCTTGTTGATGTTTGGTTTTTGTTGAATCTAATGGGAGTTCTCTGTGCTTCCTGGATTTTGATGTCTGTGTCCTTCCTCAGGTTAGGAAAGTTTTCTGCTATCATTTGCTTACATACACCTCTTAACCCTTTTCTCTCTCTTCATCTTCTGGGACCTCTATGATTCTGATGTTATTCCTTTTTAATGAATCACTGAATTCTCTAGTTCTTATAGTGTGTTATTTTGCCTTAGTTTCCCTCTTTTTTTCTGCTTCATTATTCTCTATGTTTGTCCTCTATATCACTGATTCGCTGCTCTACTTCATCCATCCTTGCCGTCATGGCATCCATTTGAGATTGCAGCTCAGTTAAAGCATTTTTAATTTTGTCCTGACTTGATTTTACTTTTACATTTTACTTGATTTTACTTTATCTACACAGAAAGAAATTCTATGCTTTTATGAACCCCAGATAGTATTCTTATTATTGTAATCCTAAATTCTGGTTCACATATCTTTTTTGCTTGTATCTGTGTTGATTAAAGCCTGCTTGTCATTTCTTCCTGTTCTTCCTTTTGGGGTGAATTCCTTCATTTCATAATTTTAAAAGAAGAAACATTATTAATAATATAAAGAAATTAAAATTAAAAAATTAAAAACAACACAAAAATCAAATAAAGGATGCTAGCTCCTAGGTATGTTTTGGTCTGATAGTTCAAAGAAGTTTGAGAGAATAGACAAAAAAGGGAAAGAAAAGAAAAAAGAAAACATTTGAAAATAAAAAAAATGAATACAATAAAAGAATAAAATGAAAAAAAGTAAAATAGGATTTTAAAAATTTACAAAAAGAGTAAAAAATATAGTAGAAAAAATTAAAGAAAAATCTTTTTTATAAAAAGGAAAATATAAATTTTTTCTCTTTCTGTATTCAAGAATAAAGAAAGAAAATGAAAAAAATTTGAATAGATGGACGAGCAAACAGAATGAAATACTATTGAAATTACATCCAGTTTCCCCTAGAAGTCAAACTATGAAGCACTTTATAGTCCATAAACTAAGCAGACAAAGAGACTTGCAGTGTTCCTCTAGTGCATACTTTTCCCGTTCTCCACTAGATGGTGCTGGTTAGTTACTGGGGTGGATCGTTGTGCAGCATGTAGCTGTGTATGTGCATGCATGGGAAGAGTGAAAATGTTGTCACCCAGTTACTTAGTGTCTTGTATCAGAGCTCTGTGCTCTTGCCCACTGGGAATCAACACTCTCCTTTGTCTACTGCTACCATCCACTCCCCTCTTCTACACTGACCTAGCCTCAGCCTGCCAGGCACCTCCTTCCTGAGTCTTATCTCAGATGGGGCTGTGTTTCCAAACCCCTTACTTCTGAGGGTCCTACAGGTTTCAACCACTCAGATCCTCTGGAGGAGAGTCTTGGAGAGCAATGGTTGGGTGCTGGCCTGAACCCTGGAGCATTCACACTGCACTGCTGCAGATGCCCAGAGACAGCAGGTCAGGTGCCAGCCCACCCCAGAAAAATTTCACATGATCTTGTAGCAGCAGTGTTTCAAGGATTATGATAAACAACAACACACATCTGACGCCAGGTTTCTGTGTTAACATCCTTGTTCCAACACCAGTGAATGTGGCTGTTCTCCGGGGTCTGCTGGGACCTTTGCCTGGGGGGAGGCCACACATTCTCTACCAAATTCCTCACAGCACATTTCCTCACAGCAGGTAAACTGCCTCTTTCCATGTGGGCTGAGGACCCCTTGGACCTCGCTGTTTGCTTCTGGGGATTTGCCCTTCCACCAGAGCACTGCTATGTATTGAGTTGTGGAGTTTCAGACTTTGAGCTTCCCCTGTTTGTAGTGTCTTAATGGTATTTAAACGCTATCCCTTCTCCTTTCTCACTGTTATTGTTCAGTCCCTTGTAGTTCCTTTCTCCTTTTTCTTTTTTTTGTTTAGTCCACTCTTTCTCTCCAGCTTCTTTTGGCAGGGAATGCTTTTCCTGTCCTCTCCCCCCGTCTCTGTCCTCTCCCCACAAGCAAAAACATCTCCCTACCCTCCATGGCTTCCCTCTCCCCAACTTCACCTCTCCACACTGTGTACCTGCTGAGTCCTGTGGTTCAGGTTGTGCAGATTGTTGTGTTAATCCTCAAATCAGTTTTCTAGGTGTGCAAGATGGTTTGCCATTGATTTAGCTGCATTTCAGGGACAAGAGAGAGGTAAAAAAAAGTTTCATGCTACTCCGCCATCTTGGCCCCTCCCTCTTAATGTATATTTTTTAAGAAGGAAGATTCTTAATAATCACAGTGTATAGTAAGTGCACGTGTATGTATACTTGAAAGTCATATGAGCACCAACATGATGTTTTCTCTACCAGTAGGCTGACATTTTCATCATATTTTTCACTCTATTGTTTAGGATTATTTCCAGAATCAGTATGGGTGCCTCACAGCAAAGTGATATCCTTATTTTATAGTCATGCAATCAGAACCATCAGCCTTGCAAAAAATCTTAAAAAGAGGCAGGGAAATGAATTAATTAGGGTTATCCATTCCTGATAAAAGGTTTGTAAACTATTTCTTTGAATAATAAATCTGTTCATTTAAGTTATCATTAGAATTGGGAGTAAAATAGAGGATCATATCAGTGGCACTGCCTAACTTGGCTAGTTTTTTAATGTGTAGTGAAAAACAAACTTTCCTGAAATTAACTTCTGTATTTGAAATTTTAGATCAGTGAAGATTTTTTTTTGAAGGAATAAAAGAGTAATAGTCATTTATTGGAAAAGCATGCTATTCTTTACAGCTTGTTTAAATAAAATAAAATTATTCAGTATGGACTTATTTTCCTCAAGGTAATTTCTTCTGAGTTTGTGTCGTTAGAATTAAATATTTGCTAGATCCTGAGAAATAATATACAATCTGTAATGATCCCATTGTGGGTCCACAAGACATTTTTTTAGATGATAAACATTTCTTATTTTTTTCATTCATTCATTCATTCATTCATTCAATTATGTATTCATTACTGAGCTCCTACTGTGAATCAGATATTTTTGTTGAATACTTGTGATATAAATGAAAAAGATAATATTTTTGAATTCTTTGTCCCTGTATGATCACCAAGCTCCCGAAAGTAGGAAAAGGAACTGAAATGATCATTGAAAAAAGAAGAGAATAGAATTGCTAAAAAAAAATACATAGTACTGGGGTGCCTGTGTGGCAAAATTGGTTAAGGGTCCAACTCTTGATTTCAGCTCAGGTCGTGATCTCAGGGTCATGAGACTGAGCCCCTCACTGAACTCCATGCTGAGTGTAGATCTTGCTCAGGATTCTCTCCTTCTCTCTCTGCCTCTTCCCCACTCACTCTTTAAAAAGAAAATTAGAAAAATACATTGAAATTAAGTTGACACCAAGTAATAACAACATCTACATTCATTGCTATCAATAAGGCTTATGGAGATATAGCAATAGACAGTTTGTTTATTATTTGGTGAATAAAAACCATGATTTTTTTGAAAATTGTCTTGGCTGACAATTATTGTTTGTTCTCATACTTTAAGTCCACTGTATAAAATTAGCCATATTGATTTCTCAAAAGCTCCTTTAAAATTTATTTATGCTGAATGCTTCTATTAGTCCACCTTCATCTTTTTGCCCTCTAATCTGCCATGACCCCAGAAAAGCATCAACAAAATAAACCAAGAAAAGAACAGATAGGCAATATCCCTTGTCTGGACTCATTTTCATGTAGGAAATCATAACCAGGTCATTGTTTTCTGTTTCAGAATTTCTTACAAAGATGCATTCACTGTGTGAAATTGTTTCTTCATGATTTTGAACCTAAGACAAAAAGCAGCTTTCAATTCCTGATTATAGCTTCTCAAAATGTACAGTATAATTAACGTTGAAAGAGCGATTATATTCCAAGTCCTTATTTCACACCATTCAAACTTTCTCTTGTTTTTAACTTTGGGAATTTTAGTCACATTTTCAGAACAAGGTAAATTTTGTGAGAGACAGCGAGAAATAAAGGGCAGGTGTACTGTAATTGGTACAAATGCATATGAGAATATTTTACACACATTATACTTATGCTTAAATTTTGAGTAGCTAAAAGAGTCTCACTCTTTGATGTTCAACAATTCAGAGAGGCATCCTGTGTTCATTTTATCTAAATAATTTCCTTCTATTCCATCCCTTCTTTCAGTATTAGTGCAGACAGGTTATTTCATTCATATATATCATTACACACTATTTGCTCACTTACTTAGTCTGGGTCCTTCTACTTGGAAAACTATCTTCATGAGACAGGAGCCTCTTCTGTTTTGACATACAACAGACATTGAAAATATATGTTTTGAATAAGTAAATGGATGAACAAATAAATAAATTACTACTGACTTAAAGAATAGAATGGACACAATTTGAGGTATTTAATAATAGTTTAAAAAATTATCAATCACGGGCAGGTCACATAGTTTTCGTTTTGTTTGTTTCAAGAAGATGTTTGGCAAAGCTGCTTTTCGAATAATCTTAAAATTAATAACTATTTTTAGAATCTAGGTATGGGAAGCTTGCATTTCAAATCTTGCACACTGTTTTCTAGTTGCTTTTCCCGGTGTTAAATGGTGTATATTTGTTGTCTAGTTGTGGTCACTTGTTTGTGTGGTTCTGGGGAAATAGTTTCAACTAAAGCCATTATTCAAGCTAGGTGTGTGTTATAAATATGTTTTAACACAGTATTTGTCCTGACCATTCATCCCAAGATAACTTAGAGAGCTAGAAGTTGGTCTTTTATTCATTGTTGCTTTTCAACTCCATCAACAGTGTATGTCATATAGTAGGTATTCAACAAATAATTATTGATTGAATTAGTAGGTAATAGTTCCATGGGTGTAAATGAGGCAGTGATCATGACATGGAATCCAGAACTAGGCAATACATTGGAAAACTTTTCAGAGAACAGCCTCTAGACAGGCAAAATAAGATTTGAGGATTATATAATTACCCAGGTTAGGAAAAATCAGGAGGGCAAAAATCCAGGTAGGTAAGAGGTGAAAGTCAGACTGACATTTGTGGTCAAGACAGTAAAAATCTGAATTCCAACAGATAGAAAAATCAGATGTAGGAGCCAGTAAGTAGAGAACAGTAATATGAACTTGACTCTGAAATACCATCTGTTTTGGTGATCAACTCTTACAACAGTTACATGCTGAGGACATGGGTATTTGTTGACAGATAAGTGTGGATAAAATGAGAGATCTGGACTAAAGTAGGTAAAAGAGTAATTCTCAAAGGTGGATTTCAGCACAGTGACTGTGTTTGCGTAACTATTCCCAAGAATTGACTGGGGAAGTTTAGGTAAGATAAAAATGATTATTTCTGACTTTGACACACATGCTAATACCACTTATGTTTTCTTGTATGCCATATTCCTTACAGTGAATAACTGTTAAACATGGGCATAAACCCATGTAGAATTAACAAATGAATCTCAGGTTAATAAAAATGTGTTAGGATGCTTAAATAGTTTTCTTATCCCTTTGAGTTCACTGGGGAGAGAGAGGTAGAAAAGATGAATCACATTTAAGAAGAGGGGCTTTTGGTTGCCCAGCTGAGGTGGACATAATATCAAGAAAATGGTGACTGAGGGTGCACTGGTGTGTGTTTCCTCACTCAGATCTCCTCTATTTAACCAAAAAGTGACCCCAGACAGTTTTTAAACATCCCCAAGTCTTCTGGAATCTTTCTACCTAAAGACATTTTTTTACCTAAGGAGCATGCCCAGGCTGGGCATTGGGTAGGTGGGAAGTGCAGGGAGTTGAAAATGGAGAACAGGAGTTGAAGAATAAGTATCTCATGTTCTGCCTTCAGTGGGTCAGTTCTGTGGCATGTTTTACATTGTCTCTGAGTGTATACTGCAGAGTTGGTTTCCATGGTAACTTTTCATCAACACAGCTTTTATTGGTTTTCTTCTCTTTTTGTCTCATCCCTTTACCTTCTCACTGTGCTTTCTGAGATTATATGCCAAAAAGCTACTTGCATCCTGATTCCCATCCTGGTCTGTCTGGGGGGAACTAAAACTAAATAGTAACTACTTAATGGAAAGAACAAAGCAATGTTGAACTGTATCAATACCATATATACCATATATATTCATAATCCTCTAATAATCCAAACTTTTCTTATTGATTATGCATTATACTTGAGAATCCTTCCAAATGTTGATACTATGCATGTGAAATTACCCATTATAATCACAATCACTGAAGGTTTATCAATCCATTGGGTTTTACGTATGTCCAAGTTAGTATGTTCAGTGTTAGGAATACTACTCATTTCAAAAGAGCAAACATTGTGCTTTGTAATTTGAAATGTAGGTATGTATAATTCAATAAATATATGTATTTCTAGGTAATAAATTGTTTGTATGAGATTGACATTTGCCTAAATTTTATACAATTCTGACTTAATATGTAAATATGTAACAGTTTGTGACCACACAAATTTTAATCCTTGCATGGTCATCCTTTATAAACTGGTTCTGAAACAAACATTCACTTAATTAGATTATGAGTCTTGATGAGGTAAACTTAAAAAAACTAACACAATAGTTTAAAAATTTTCAAAACAGGAGGGACATCTGGATGGCTCAGTCATTTGAACATCTGACTCTTGATTTTGGTTCAAGTCATGATCCCAGGGTTGTGGGATTGTGCTCCCCATTGGCCTCTGTGCTGTGTGGAGACTGCTTAAGATTCTCTCTCTCCCCCTCTGCCCCTCTCCCCCTTTTGAGTGTGTGTGCTCTCTTTTTCTCTAAAAAAAAAATAAATTTCAAAACATGAGTAATGGATTTTCAATTTCTTAATGTATACTTCATGGTATTCTTATAATTTCTCTCAAAAGTAATAATGTATAGATTGCTACTATTTTCTTCTTTTACAATATAATTATTTTGTATTAATGGGGACAAAGGATCTTATTTGTGAAATGGACAAATTGGAAATTCTAATAAAAATGAATATCTATAATATTTGAAGAGTTGTAGATAACAATAGCTACACTTTTCAAGTTCAAGGACCCCTTCCAATAATGACAATAATAAAAAGAGTAGTTTTAGTTTTTGATTGTTGGGGGAGGGGAGCGAAGTCTACTATAAATTTAGTAACTTATTTAAAATATTATTTTTTATAAGACAATCATTATTTTAGTCCTCAGATAGTTCTTTTTAAAAAATAGTACTTGGCAGTAACTTCCAGTGGTCTGGGAAATGTTACTGTAATCGAATTATAAAATACACAGCATGTAAGAATTACTTGTGGCAATTTTAAAAAGGACAGAGTCTTGAGGCACCTGGGTGGCTCAGTCAGTTAAGTGTCCGACTTTGGCTTAGGTCATGATCTCACTGTTCGTGAGTTTGGGCCCCCAATCAGGCTGTGTGCTGACAGCTAAGGGCCTGGAGCCCTTCAGATTCTGTGTCTCCCTCTCTCTCTGCCCCTCCCCCACTTGCACTCTGTCATTGTCAAAAGTAAATAAACATTAAAAATTTTTTTAAAAAAGGACAGAGTCTTCTACCCCCCACACATAGAAACTAAGGTCTCTGCTTGTGGAGCTCTAATATGTATATGTTAACCATTTTAGGTTAACCACCAGATCTAACACTGGTATTCAGACTAGTAATTTGTACCCAGTAGAGAACTCTTTGGTTTTTGCTAATATATAAATACCCTCTCTCCATTTTTAACAAATGCCATCTCCCTGGTCTAAAGGTTTAACCAATTCCCTGGGAATATTATTCCACAGTAAGTTGAAAATATCATTAATCACAAGTTCCTTTCACCAGTCTCACATTACAGTCATGTCAAAGTTGTAATGGTCAATGGATAATAGAGCTCCAAGTTTAAGTACCGTGATCATTCTACTTCAACAGAGCTTAAGGCAGCTAAAGATGTATTGGAGATATGTTTTAGGCTAATCCTTTGGGCTTTTCTCTAAGAAGGAAAAATTTTGATTTCTTTGAGAATTAGGTCAGAGCTTAGGAAAGAAGTCTGGTTACAAATACAGATGTGAGAATCATCAATATCTGGTTGAAGTTGTGGAGAGGTAATGCTTATGAAGGATTAAAAGAGTAGTGAACCAAGAGTAAAGTCTTGAGAAATCTTGGGGGAATTTCAACACTTAAGGACTGGGAAAAAGTAGAGGATACAGAAAATGAATAGAGTGGGTGGTATGGCATCAGGGGGGAATACTGTGATAGTAGCTAGTAGAGAAGTGAATTTTAAGAAATAAAACATAGCATGAATATTCATATTGAAAATATGTATGAAAAAAGGATGAAAAGAAGACTGAGATTTGGCAAATAGTTTGATAACATTAAAAGTAGTTTCAGTGGAGTTGGCAGGGCAAGTAAACAGTAAAAAAAAATCATGGATTAAAGAGTGACGGGGGGCGGGGAGGATAAAGAGGGAAGAAAGCAAGCATTGACACTTGTTTCAAGAACTTTTCCTGTGAAGGTTAAGACCGGAGAGGATGGTGTATCGAGGAGTGGTTGTTGGTTTTGAAATCATTTCTTGTTAGTTTTGGAGATACTTAAATAAATGTGGTAGTGAAGGAATTAAGAGCAAGTACCCTAAAGCTAGATACAAGAGTTTGAATTCTGATTCTGCCATTTATGAGTGCTTTGGATACTTAGGTCATTGGTAGCTACCCTTTCTTTCTTTCTGATGTGCATTGAGGCCATGTATTTTCTTCTAAATATGGTTTTAGCTTCATTCTCTAAATTTTGCTCTGTCAGCTGTGTTTTTCTTTATTGTGTACATAATAATGTTTAAAAATTTCCATTGAGATTTCTTCTTTGATTCAAGATCTTTTTGGAAGTATGTTTATTTATTTCCAAATATTTGGAGATTTTTCTACCTTTTAGATGTGTATTTTTAAAATTAAAAATTTTCTCTGAGGGATATTAATACTTTAAAATATGTTGAGTCATGCTTTCTGGTACAGCACACAATTTTGGTAAATGTTCCGCACGATTTGGAAAGAATATATATATTCAGTAGTTATTGAATGCATGTAAATTAGCTCAAGTTATTTCTTTTTTGTGTTTGCTAATAAAAAATTCTCTCACTTTTTTGTCTTAAAATGTCTTAATTGCTCTGTTGATGGACACTTTTCGTGGTGTATGAAATTTTAACATCTTTTGGCATGTTAAATCTCCTCATTGTTTTCTGCCTTCCATCATATCTGTTGGAAAGTCAGCAGAGAATGTCTTGAATACTAAAATTTTGAAAGCCTTGGTTGATCTCCAGTGTCTTTGGCCAGCTGTGATTTCAATATTTACATATTATTTTATGGGTTTATTGGCTGGAGAATTGGTTGGTTGACTATAAGCTGCTCTATCATAAATGGAAATGGGATTGTATTTTTTTTATAAGTCTTAGCATGTTTGTAGTATTCTCTACATGTGTACAGATTGAAACAGGACATTGGTGTAAGTTTGGGAAGAGAAACATCATGGTAGAAAATATTCTACCTATGAAATAAATTTATAGTTCAAAATAAAGTAAACTCAATAAGAAATGATTTTGATCACTTGGAGGAATACAAGAAAGGAACATTTATTTGTCTTTAGTGCTAGGAGCATTCTCCTTCAACGTGCCCAGAAGCCCGATATTTTACACATAGAGAAAAAAATGTAATGTTCATACAACATGTGGCCTTACAGTGAGAAAGCTAGTGTTAAATATAGTTTATTGGCTTTAGAATTTTATAATCAACCTATAGCCAAAGCATGATTGAAATATGTTATGGTTTAAAATTTCATTTAAATACAAACAACATGGACAATGTTAAAATCAAAAGTAAAGTATAATTTTCAGAAGGATAAAAATAAAGGGAAAATGTGAGGAAGGAAGGTACCATATCCTCATTTTACATAGCAAGGAGTCAAAGGACACTGGGATTAAAAAAAGTCTATAAGCATTATTAAATTTACCAAGTTACTTAATTAAAAAAATGAAGATAACTGTCTAGGAAATATTTCAGGATAAGATGAGGAAGAGTAGATGAGCTCAACCCTTATATTTCATAGCAGGAATTAATTACATATTATATGAAGTTAATAAAATAAGAATGGCATAAATCTCTTGTTTAAATTCACACAGTAGTCATGTAAGGAATTCAAACCAAAAACAATTAGAAGGGGTTTACTCTGAAAGGTGGGGTGGGATGAAGGGGAAATAAGGTAGCCAAAACTTGCTCCTTCACATAAATTCTGGTTATTTTATCATCTTGTGCATGCAACTTAAAGGCTTTTATAACAATGTTTCCTGAAAACACCAAACCTTTCTGATGTGACGATTTCAGTAAACCAAGCTAAAAACTATCCCATTTTAAGAGCAAGCTTGAGCCAAAAAGGATGCCAAGATTGGAACAAAGTGGAGACTAAGGAAGGACAAGCTTCTTTGTGTCTCTGACAGAAGGGCTACCTGAGGTAAGAATGAGAACCAGTGAAAGGATAAGAGACTTCTGGAAAGACAAAAACATACACTAACTTGTCAAAAAACTCATAAAGTAAAGATATAACTCCTTTTAACCTCTTTAGGTTGTTAGTTTGTTTCTTTGAATGAGGTTCAGTGTAGGCTTGAGTTTACAAAGAATTGTTGGTTGTATTTTGAATGCACCTAAGATTTTATTATGAAAATATATATTTTTAAATTTCTCTGTTAATTCATAGTGTCATCATTTTTAACCACGTGATTTTTCTCTTTAAATTCCTTTATTCTCTGAACTTCCCTTTCTGTTTCAAGTCCATATCATGTTCCATTGCCAGATATGTCCTAGTAAAATAACTCTTTCATCATAGTAATTCCTTGTTCAGGAATTCAAAATGACTTTGTATGACATAATGAATTCAAAAGCATTATAATATGAATTGTTGCTATTAATGAATTACATGGAGACAATAGCTATGAACTAAGGATGTCTTGGACAGCCTGGATGTGATATATGGTTACCTTCACTTTTAATCTTTGACTATCTGCAAGGATTAGATGTCTTTTTTTTCTTTTTTCAATGGCTTTTCTCCTGGGTTGGAATTCATCCTTCTAATCTTTTCTCTCTCTTTTCAAATCCATACTAATTTTCAACAATAAGAAGTCCTCCCTGAAGCTTTCCTATTTGGTTCACACCTCTCTTCTTAAAACTTTCATCTCTGCTGCAACATATAGTAGTTCATTAAAGAAGTCTTATAGTGCTTTCCCACTGTTTTATAGAAATGATTCCTGCTTTCCCAGAATCATAAAGTCCTTGACAACAAAGGTTGTTAAATTCTGTCTCTGTCAGGGCCCCAGAAAGAAGCAGTCAGCAGCCTGTAATGAGATATTTTAAGATATTTTAATGAAGGGACTCTTTTCAAAGGTGTAGACAAGAAACTCTATGCATGACACTGCATCCTGGGACTTTCAACAAAGGGTACTATATCACATGGTGGGCCTGATGGACAAGTAGAGGGAGCTGCTTCCAGAATGCAGACAGAGAGGGTTGTCAGACAGTAACTGTGACTGGCACAGGGACACAGACACTAGGAAAGAGACCACATTACTAAGTACCCTGACCTTATTCATCTCCATAACTCCATCATGCTATTTCCACCCCACTCCCCCAACACTGGTGAGCTGCTACTTGGAGTGATCAACTGGTCAGTCCTATAAGCCTTGTCTAACAGGGAGGTTACTGATACCCCACAGCTATGAAGTGAACCATCAGAAGTGGTGCTCAGCCACGCTTATCCCTTAACTTACCAGTTCCTTTCCATTTTGGAAAGGGGTTTTGTAATATTTTTCACATCAAAAAGCAGAATATAGGACTCAAGCTGATAATCCATAAATACCTGCTGACGGATTTTTGATATCATATCAACTTTTGACATTTTATGATTTTATTTTTTTAAAAATTTTAAATGTTTATTTATTTTTGAGAGAGAGGGAGAGACAGTGTGAGCAGGGGAGGGTCAGAGAGAGAGGAAGACATAGAATCCGAAGCAGGCTCCAGGCTCAGAGCTGACAGTGCACAGCCTGATGCGGGACTCGAACTCACGAACCACAAGGTCATGACCTGAGCGGAAGTTGGATGCTCAGCCGGCTGAGCCACACAAGCACCCCGACATTTTATGATTTTAAAACATTACTTGGAATTTTAATTTTATTAATCCCTTTTATACAAAAACAAAAAACTGAGTAATTTCCCAGCTCTCACAATTAATATTTTAATACTAAACATAAAATAACAAATTCACCTTTAGAGTTATTTATTTCTTGTTTCTTCCCACTGTTCATTGGTCTATTTGGGGAAAAAATATGCTCAGTGTTAATATACACTCTAGGGTTTACAGATCACTTTAATATATATCACCTTTTGCATCTTTGACTCTTGTCTTTGAGTTCACTACAAACAATTCTCTTTAAACATATTTTGTATTATTTTTAAGTTATTTTTTCTACGCTGGTGTAATTTCTGTTGATGATAAATATGAGGCTAATGTCTTACAGATTTCACTCCCTTCTTCCTTGGCTCCACAGATTATTCTTGGCCTCCAGAAAGGTGTGGAAGCTTTTTGAAAGATGCATTTGTTTAAAGCATCTCTATAGTTTTAATTCATCTTCCTTTTTCTTGTGTCACTTTTTATTTAGACATTTTATAGTTAGTATCTGTGAAAGCAAACTTGCTTATAGTCTTTCAATGCCAGCCACATTTTATGAAAAATTTTTACTCACAAGGAAGGTTAAAAGGCATGAAGATTTATTCTCTTCTGCTCTTTGCATCATGTACATGAGGTTAGCATGCTGCTTTATCCCAGTCTGAAGTAACAGACTTGATATAGCTTGATGCTTGGTTCATTTTAAATAGATATCCTATTTAATAGCAATGTTGAGAAACTCCTGCCAAGTTTAATAGGCATACATGCTTTCAGGTAAATAGAGCTCATAACTTTACAGCCAAGAACAGCAGGGGTTGAGTCAACTAAATTTTTTATTATAGTCATTTAGAAATTCATTTAAATATTGCTCATCAGCATCTATTGATCTCAACATTTTTCATACAGCCGGAGAGGCTGGTATACATGCAAACCTAATGTATTAGAATCTATCAGATTGTTCATGAAAATTTCCTGGTACAATGTGCTGATTTCATTCTATGATTTGTTTTAGGCTGTAGCAGTACTGAAGTAAATTCCATTTTAACTTAGACTGATGCATCTTGTTTAGTTCTAGTTACTTGGAGCTGATTGGTGTAATGAATTTCTCCCTTATTGATCCACAAGTTAATCATTTCAAAGTCAATAAGTTTATGTGCATAATAGTACAAATACACATTTCTGTTGTTTCTAGTTCAGTACATTCTTGCAGAAAGAAGTGGTTTTGCTGCTTAATGAATGAACATCACTGCTTAGAACTAAGAATATGGTAAATGTTCATCTTCACTGGGTTAATGAATAATATTAAACCAGCTTAATCTGGCATGTTTATATTCTGTGATACAAATATAAATTTGGGGATATATCCTGTCTTATGTTGCTCAAAAACGTTGCATTTTCTACGATTTTTCATGTGAAAGAGTGTGAGAATTTTTAGTGCTCTCTATGAATTTATGAATATTTGGCATGTATACAATTCATACAGTGTTCTTTTCCACCCAGAAAGAAAAGAAACTTTGCCCTCTTAAACCCTCGTGACCAGTCATAAACTTCAATGTTTCAAAGAAACATATTTCAAAGAAAGCATAGAAATACCTGCTGGACTTTATAGATGTCATTGATTAGAAATAGTATTATTAAAAAAAAAAACAAGCTGTGGTTAATTTTTGGTGTTGGCGAAGAATCTACCTTCAATCTCTTTATAATAGCACTGAAATTTAATTTAATTAAAGGACAACATATTTAGGTCATTACAGATCCAGAGTCATTGGCTCTGTTATGACATATTCGGCACTCTCTACCCTGTGTTATGATGTATGTTGAAGGTTGTGGAGCATTAAGTTTCATACCCATCCTAAAGCACTCTGGACCTCTTGATGAAGTTATGAAGACAAACTAGAAACAACTGCTTCAGTGGTATAAAGTTTATCATACTGTATTATAAATGACCATTTCCATGTCTATATATTCCAAGACTCCAAAATTTTCAGAGGAATTCCTAGAAAGGATTTCTGTGTTTTTTTCTCCACTACTTATTTCTGAATTTAGCACAGTGCCCAGCACCGTACAAGTACTCAGTAAATCATTCATTCCTTACTGAAGGCTTGTTATAAAGTGCCTACCATAAGTGATACACAAGAAAGGTTATAGTGAGTAATATACAAACATACCACTTAACATAAACTAGTTGTTGAGATGGTGAATATGCAAAAAAGGCACACGCTCTGAATGATTAGTTCCAAATACATGTGTCCTCTGTGGATCAGTCAGAGAGAGACCTACCTCACTTTAGGCTGGAAAAGGATTCACCATGGAGGAAGAATCTGAGCAGATTGCTTAAGAATAGTTTGTACCTACCATTAGCTCCATGTTGCTTAAGCACAGGAATTTTATGATTATTTGTGTATGTATTCCTATTGCCTACCACACTGGTAAAAAGTAGGTATTTCATGAATGTCTGCTGAAAGCCAGTTAGATGAAGATGGCAGGATGTATTTTATAGGTCAGAGCATAAGATATACAGAGTTAGAAATTGCATGGTCTATTTAGGCAAGGAAGAGCTATTATGCCATCTAGCTATAGCACGAGGCAATTGTGGCTTGAAGAACAGTCCACAGATGGAGAATGCAGATTCTAGTCATGACAGCAAATTGTGGCTCTGTAAACTCAGGGAAACTCCTTCACCTCTCCGAGTCTCAAATGTTAATCCATAAAATGAGAAATAGTATGTCTAACACCAAGTGTGTTTTGAGAATTAAGGTACTATATATGTTACGGGCTGCATGTTTGTGTGTCCTTTGCAAACTTTATATCATGTAATCATAAAATGGTATTAGGATGTGGTGCTTTTGGACGCTATTAGTTATTAGGAATCATAAATGAAATTAGTGCCCTTATAAGAAGAGACAGGAGAGAGTTCTGTCTCTTTCTCAGTCTCTGTGTTTATGTCTCTCTCTCTCTCTTTCTCTCTCTCTCTGCCAGCACCTTGATCTTGGACTTTCAGTCTTTAGAAATTTGAGAAATAAATGTTTTCTGTTTAAGCTATGTAGTCTGTGGTATTTTTCATAGCAGCCTGAAATAAGACAGGTTGTCACAATGCCTAATTAGGTACCTAGTATGGAAAGTTTTTTTTTTTTAATGTTTCATTTATTTATTTTGAGAGAGAAAGAGGCAGAGAAAGAGGGAGAGAGAGAATCCTAAGCAGGCTCTACACTGTCAGCACCGGGCCCAACACAGGGCTTAAACTCATGAACTGTGAGATTATGACTTGAGCCAAAATCAAGAGTCTGAACACATAACTGACCGAGCCATCCATGCACCTCAGTATGGGTAGTTCTTCTTCTTCTTTTTTTAAATATGAAACTTATTGTCAAATTGGTTTCCATACAACACCTCATCCCAACAGGAGCCCTCCTCAGTGCCCATCACCCATCCTCCCTTCCCTCCCACCCCCCATCAACCCTCAGTTTATTCTTAGTTTTTAAGAGTCTCTTATGGTTTGGCTCTGGGAAGTTCTTAATAAAAAAAAATAATGCAATATGAAAGTGGAGAAAGGATATTGAACCTATGTGGTATTTGGTTCTAGGATAGTTTTATGGTACTTAAAAATTGATCTACAGCTCTGCTGGGGGCCCCTCCAACAATGCGTTAGCACCATTAGAAAAAAATCTTTATGTCTTATAAGAAGTGGGCTCCTGGTGTTCTTCCGGACATCATTATGATTTTGTTTCCCCAGCCTTGATTTACCATGAGACTGCACTTTTCCTTGATATCTAGAGTTCTATCAGCCACCTGGAGTTTGGCAGTTTGGGTATGGGGCTCTGGGGGTCCTCCCTGAAGACACACATGGTTGAAAGAATAACGGTTTTCTCTTCAACCTCTGGAACATATGGTAACTCCTGGACTTCACTCATGGAGTTCATGTGAAACTCACAGGCATGGCTTTAAGATACTCTATAATTATCAGATCATTGTGGCTATATCATTTGACACTGGATGAAATGTGCACTGCAGAGAAAGTCAACATGCTGGATGTTTTCCATGTGCCCCTGCGGATTTATGTTCTACCTGTCTCTACTCTGTACCATGACCTCACCTGGGCTTCCTTGACCTCTGGCTTTCAGTTGGGTTTTCCAATGGAATACAGTGTGGAGTGTTGACAGGTGGAGGAGAAAATAGATGTGGTATTTATTCCATCTGTTTTACCCCAAGAGGCTGAGAACTGTTTGTTTTTCCCCCTATACTAAGGCCATGGCTCCTGTTCGGCAAACCCTCCACCCGAGTTCTGGTAACCCCTTTCTCTCCTTGCCCTTTCAAGCTCACGTGTAGAATGGCTTACTGCTTTTATGGGGACTTGGGTCCTTCATCCTCTGTATTCGTTTCCTTAACCCTGTTCAAATCTTTGTCAATTGTTCTTTCATTATCATTTTGAATAGTTAACTATTTTCTGAGTCCAAAGTTTGGATTCTGACCAATACCTATACTTAATTAGTATCAATAACACTACTAAATAATATTAGTACAGTATTCCTTGAGTAGTACTGTTTGGTAACAGGTTGCCCTCAACCTGGCAGACCCATCATCAGATTTGAGAGGGAAGCTTAGCTCTACTTGTATATATGCAATATTGAGTTTTGCATATTTTTCTTAATACCTGCTTATTACATATTAATACAATCTTAAAAGAGGTAGCATTTAGATTTTATTTACTCTTTACTTAGAGGAGCATATTTGAAAATGTTAAAAGTAATTGGAGGGATGCTGGAAATCAAATTTAATTACACATTGAAATGAGCAGCTAGCTGCCAGGTTTGGCATGAACAATAGTTTGTTCCAGATAAAAAGTAGATTTCTGTAGAGGTGTTAAGAAGATGTCACTCTGTGATCACCCATTTTCACAGTTTAAAGTTTTGCCTCAAGTTTTGGCTTTTTACTAAACTTGGTTCAAATGAAAAGCTTTTTCCTTTCAGCTTTTAGGTTTATGCTTGAAATATTACTATCTCTGTATATGTTTGCTTTATATTTGATCTAGAAACACAGTGAGAGATGCATCATTAGGGTGTTAAGAGTACATTTATTAGTGAGTAAAAGATGGAATGAGGATGTTCTTGGATATTTATATTTGTTGACAAAAGCCACATGATGTGAATTTATATTGTATTCAAGATGAAGCCATCATTAAGCATGATTAGAATTTATGTGAAAATGAGACAGATAGAAGAAATAAATTGTTGGTTTGAACAAAGTGTTATCTTTTTCTTTGAGGGAACAGATTCCAATGCTTTTGTTTGTTATTCTCATTTCAGCAAGATGTATTCTTGAGTGACAGATGATTATTTGACAAAGAAATTTTGATTTTAAACAGAATGATCTAATACCACATTTTGAAGGCGATGGTATTTAATGTTCTATATTAAAGTATATATCATATTATTAAAAACATTATAGCTTCCCTCTCCTGTGTTGTCTTGGTCCATGCTGACAGCAAAAGGATAAATACAGTGCAACCAGGGTTCCTTTGGTAATACCATAAACATGACACATGTCATCCTATGATAAATTGGCTCTGTGTCTGTTCAATTTCAAATCAAAAGCTCTGGAGGCAGAAGTGTTAGGAAGCAGGCATAATTCTGGCATACAGAGGCCTCAGATGCACAAAATTAGTGTGCATGGAACAGATAACAGAGAAAGAGATCCACAGTGAGAGGAAGTTTGCACAGGTTTGTGGACTTCCTGGGGTTTAGGTAGTATTGGCAGATGTTAGGTGGGGAAAAAACATCTGTAAGCATGATAATGAGCATTCTCAGAATCTGAAGTGACAACTGTATCCAGCACAAATGCTTTCTTGTTGCCCTATTTGCATACCAATTAAATTTTAAAATAAAGAAACAAATATTGGGTTACTGAATTTGTTTGACAAATAATCTGTAGGGCTTACTCAATACAACTGGGTCAGGCATGTTGGCTGTTTGACAGATGTTGTATCTATGAAAGATTTAAGCAAAAAATGTATCCAGATTGTTACCACCCACAGTTTTATAAGTAGAAATTTGAAACGGGTTAGAGATGGTTTGATACCCTGAGGCGGCCACAATGGAGTGCTTTTTCTCTGTGCTCGGCTAATACATTCAATAGGTGATGTTTCACATTTGGTTTTCAAAGTAGGAAGTTTTAAAAAATAAAGTCATAAATTTAACATTGCATTTTTTGACATCTAGTTTTTTAGATTTAAATTTTACATTATACATTAAGAATTTGAATTTATTTATTTATTTTTTGGGTGTAAGCACAACTTTTTAAAAAGTGTTATATCAGCTTCACATGTAAAACATAGTGATTCAACAATTCCAATCATCACCTAGTATTTATCATGCCATCACCTACTTAACCCAAACTTCCACCCCTCTCCCCGCTGGAAACATCACTTTTTCTCTCTTATAATTAAGAGTCTGAGGGCACCTGAGTGGCTCAGTCAGTTAAATGTTTGGCTCTTGGTTTGGCTCAGGTCATGATCTCATGTTTGGGTTAGTGAGTCTGAGACCCCCTTTGGGCTCCACATTCTCTCTCTCAAAATAAATAAATAAACTTAAAAACATAGTTTGTTATTTGGTTTATCTTTGTTTCTTACTCTTTTTTTCTCTTTGCTATTTGTTTTGTTTCTTAAATTCCACATATGAGTAAAATCATATGGTATTTGTCTTTGACTTATTTTGCTTAGCATTATACTCTTTAGCTCCATCCACGATGTTGCAAATGGCAAGATTTCATTCTGTTTTATGGTTGAGTATTATTCCATGGTGTGTGTGTGTGTGTGTGTGTGTGTGTGTATGTACACACACCATGTCTTCTTTACCCATCAGTCAATGGATACTTGGGTTGCTTCCATATCTTGGCTATTGTGAATTATGCCACTATAAACATAGGGGTGCACTTTTGAATTAGTTTTTTTTTGTTCTTTGGATAATTACCAGTAGTGCAATGGCTGGATCATAAGGTAATTCTATTTTTAACTTCTTGAGGAACCTCCATACTGTTTTCCACAGTGGCTATACCAGTTTGCATTCCCACCCAACACTACAAGAGGGTTCCCCTTTCTCCACAACCTCGCCAGCACCTGTTGTTCTTGTGTTGTTGATTTTAGCCATTTTGACAGGTATATGGTGATATCTAATTATAATTTTGATTTGTATTTCCCTGGTGATCAGTGATGATAAACATCTTTTCCTGTGTCTATTGGACATCCAGATGTCTTCTGTGGAGGAATGTCTCTTTGTGTCTTCTGCCCATTTTTTAATTGGGTTATTTGTTTTCTGGATGTTGGGTTATATCATATGTTATTTATATATTTTGGATACTAACCCTTTATCAGGTATATAATTTGCAAATATCTCTTCTCATTCCCTAGGTTGCCTTTTAGTTTTGTAGATTTTTTTTTTTTTTTGTGCAGCAACTTTTTATTTTGATGTAGTCCCAATAGTTTGTTTTTGGTTTTGTTTTTGCCTCAGGGGGCATATCTAGAAAAGAGTTGCTATAGCCAATAGCAAACCAAAGAGGTTACTGCCTATGTTCTCTTCTAGGCTTCAGGTCTCACATTTAGGTCTTTTATTCATTTCGAATTTACTTTTGTGTAGGTTGTAAGAGAGTGGTCCAATTTCATTCTTTTGCATGTTGCTGTCCAGTTTTTGCAACACCAATTGTTGAGACACCATCCTTTTTCCATTGGATATTCTTTACTGCTTTGTTGAAAATTAATTGACCATATAATTGTGGGTTTATTTCTAGACTTCCTATTTTGTTCTATTGATCTATGTGTCTGTTTCTGTGCCAATACCATACTGTTTTGATTACTGTACCTTTGTAATATAACGTGAAGTCAGGAATTGTGAGGCCTCCCCTTGGCTTTTCTTTTTCAAGATTGCTTTGGTTATGGTTCCATACAAATTTTAGAATTGTTTCTTCTAGTTCTGTGAAAAATGCTGATGGTATTTTGCTAGAGATGGCATTAATGTAGACTGCTTTGGATGATACAGACATATTAACAATATTTGTTCTTCTGATCTATGAATATGGAATGTCTTTACATTTCTTTGTGTCATCTTCAGTTTCATCAGTGTTTTACATAGTTTTCAGAGGACATGTCTTTCATCTTTTTGGTTAGGTTTATTCCTAGGTCTTGTTACTTTTGGTGCAGTTATAAATGGGATTGTTTTCTTAATTTCTCTTTCTGCTGCTTCATTATTGGTATATAGAAATACAACAGATTGGTGTAGATTGATTTTGTATCCTGTGACTTTATTGAATTTGTTTATCAATTCTAGTAGTTTTTTTTGGTGGAGCCTTTCGGGTTGTTTATGTATAGTATCATGTCATTTGCAAATAGTGAAAGTTCTACTTCTTCCTTACCAATTTGATTACCTTTTATTGCTTTTGGTGTCGGATTGCTGTGATGAGGGCTTCCAGCACTATGTTGAATAGAAGGGGTAAGAGTGGACATTCTTGTCTTGTTCTGATCTTAGGAAAAAATTTCTCAGTTTTTCCCTATTGTGGATGATGTTAGCTGTGGGTTTTCACATATGGCCTTTATTATGTTGAAGTATGTTTCCTCTAAACCTACTTTTCTGAGGGTTTTAATCCTTAATGCATGTGGAATTTGATTTTTTTAAGACTTAATTTCAATTTTTTATAGTCATCAGAACCTAAGGACATGGCTATATGCAATAAAATTGTCAATATGCAATGAAGTTTTTTTCTAGAAGCTTGAAAAGTTGAACAACCAATATGTATACTCCAAAATTCTGGGTATTTTCAGATATATTCCACAATTTCTGGATTTTGAGATAAAGTATGCATTATGTTTAAAAACATGCCTTTGAAAGAAGAAATTTATTGCCTTTTAGATGTGACATATTCAATAGATCAGTAAGATTCTAATACGGCGTCAATTTAATAGACAGAGTATCTGCTAGGTACCAAGTACAATGTTAAGTCCTATTGGTATAAACATGAATAAGACATGCTCCGGGATCTTAAAAACCTTATACCCTTCCTTGGAAAACAGACACAAACATTATTTCAGTATAATTGATATGCAGAGAGGAAAAGTAACATACTATAAATCTTCTCGGAGTTTACATATGAAAATTCTTCTGGGAAGTTAGATACCAATTCATCTTTGTTCTACACAATGGACATTTTTTTGAAATGTGTACAAATCAAACATGTAAATTGAATCATATTTGCCTTGATTAATGCTTCAGAAACACTTTTTATTGCTATTTGCATGTTTTTTTCATTTGGTTTATTTTCAATTGGTGTTGGATTCTCCTGTTGAAATTCTATCTCTCTTCCTTCTAGTTTTTCTGTCAAGCAGTTACTCATTTTAAACCTATAAATCCGCTGGAAGTACTTGTGATTTGAAGGACCCCTGAGGTGAATCATTATTTAAACTGAAAATTGCTTTGCTCGAGCAAAAGTTACTTTTATCTATTTTGCAAAAATAGCTATCCGAAATATTTTCTTCAGATGCAGTATTCAAGTCAAACAAAGTTAGCTTTGGTGAATAGTTTCTCATCATTATACATTCAACCAGCATTTATTGAGATGCTATCGAGTATTAGGGTAATAGACTATATGAGACTTTTTCTCCTCTCAAATAATTCATGCTACCGTGGCAGATGTAGACCAAGAAGCACTGGAGTATAGAGGAGTAAATGTCATAATAGCAGTATACTCCAGGTGCTTTGCCAGCTAAGAGAACCGAAGAACAATCAAGGGACAGAAGTAGGAGGAGAGACATAAAACAGGCATCCCAGAGAGGGTGGCCCATGAACTGCTTCTTGAGAAAGGAGTAAATGAAGGTGGATGGAGGGCGATACCACATTACAGGTAGAGAATAACTTTTGCAACAGCATGGCAAATTCAGAGTGCGGCATAATAAGGGAAATTACCAGGGAGTCTTTCTGGTCTGCATTCTATATTAAAGTGTGCCTAGGAAGGTAGAGGGAGAGATGAGGCTGAAAAGATGAGACATTAAAGGGCCTTATATTAAGTAAGGAAAATCACTTTATCCTAAAGGGATGTGTGGGTCACTTTGTATTTAAACAGAATTACATTGTCTTATTTATATTTTAGAAATAGTACTCTAACAGCAGTTAATGGTCTAGAATCGCTGGAAAAGGCAATCTAAGAAATGAAAAAAAAAAAATTAGTTGAAAAAATCCTCATTGCGTCTGTGCTTTCCAAACAAAGCATTTTGAAAGAGCATAATTAGGTTTTAACCACATTATTTTTATTGGGCAAATTTGGCTGGAAGTTCACAAACCTTTCCTATTAGCCTGGTTTCTTGTTTCCAGTTGGCATTCCTAATCCAAAAGTGCTTCCTTAGGGCTGAGAGTCACACTGGAAATTTTAGCTCAGGTTGGGCATGGACTTCTCTTGGCTGGTCTAGCCTCTGGCCGACAACCCCTACTCGGCCTCAGGAGGGGAAAGATTCCCAGAGGCCAGACAGTTCTGCTTCTTTTTGCAGTTGACATTGCTTTTGCTGGAGCACCGTGGACAGAGTCCCAAGTTCTTTCAACAAAGCAAAGACTTGCATGAGATGTGACACATCTACAGAACTACTTATCAGTGAGGGAGAGGCGAGTGGGTTGGCACTTCCAGGAATATGACAGAAAGAAAAGGAAGAATAAAAAGCTGCTATCACACCTGCCACAGAGGGCAATAAAAGATGTGTGATATGGCAGGGCAGAAAGCTAGTGAGGGAGTTGAATGCTTCGTGAATAAATGGCATATTTAGGGTAGCAAAAATGTGTTGGAAACATTTTTTTAGGTTATATTACTCTGGTAATGAATGAAGGGGGTCATTCTAAATCTCACAATTATCACAGTAGAGTAGGTTTCCAGCATTAAAGACATGCAACACTAGCTTTTAATTCTGTAGTCTGGAAACACAGAAGACCTCATGTGTAGATAGATTATCGAGGAAAGGGCCAACTATTCTGGAACTTTTTGAACACTTTCTGAATGCTGTGGATTAATATCCAACTAAATCTCTGCTGTATAAAATTAAAGTAACAGTGGTTTTGCCTCTGGAAAGTCATTGGAGTGTCTGGACTCCACTGAGTCATAGGTCTTAGAAACTCTGAAAGTTTAGTCTAATTAAAGAAAGTTTTATTGAAGGCTAAATTATGCAGTAGATGCTGGCGTCAAGTGAGAGACAAGTCTCTTCTCACCTTTAATATGTGTACAGCACACAACCATTAATAGTTGAAATTCTGTATGATAAGAGCTGACTTAGAGTAGTTAATGGGATCACGGGTTAGACTTGGGTGTAAGGAAGTTGGGACAACATTATCATAGCTAATAATGGTCAGTGATATCTTTCTGGACAAGGTGGAACAGCAGTGAGGGTGGGGGTGGGGGAGGTGAGCTGACTGGCATTCTAGAAGAGGCAGGGGCATGAAACTGCAGTGCATGTTTGGTGCTACAGGCTGTTTAAGGTGGCTAGAGTCTGAACTGGAGGCCTGGAGGCCAGGCATGTTACAGTTAAAGCTGGACACATGCCTGGACCCCGAGCTTGGGAAACTTGTATGCAGGCTAAGGAAGGCATTAAGAATTTAGATGTGGGAATCACTGGTGAATGGTAACCAGGGGAGTAGTGTGACTGGTTTCGCATATGATGAAGATCTCTCTGATGGGCTTCTCAAAGATGGATTTGGGGCCAGCCAGGTTTGCATGACCGCTCAAATTCCAGCAATTCTGCCTCTGGGGGAGGGGAGGTGCTTGGTCTAGGGCAGTGAGGCAGCTGAGAAACATGTCAGGACTTCAAAGGCAGTACTCAATGACTGCCAGGAACAGAGTCAGGATTGTTGGGGCAGAGGGAAACCAATTTTAGTGAGAAGGTAATTACTTCCATTTGAGACAAGTTGAGCAAGAGGAGAAAAGACTTTTTTACTTTTAGTTTTGAGTAAGAGTATTATACAATCAGTGAGGTAAAGTTGGGTTGAGGAGCAACCCAGCTGTAACTTTAAATGCTGAAGAGGAAGTATCACAAAGCTCCTGAAGGACATACAAAGGGCCGAGTTTCAGTTTTAGAACTTTCTCTCTTGTGAGTTCCTGTATTTGCACACGGATGAGATTTAGGGTGGCAGAAGTTTTGAACTAAGGACAAGCTAGGATAAGAAAGTTTGCAGTGGCTTTCAGTAAATGTTGTGTGAATGAAAATGACTAATAGGCTCCAGTTTCTTAGGAGCCATATTAATGATTCTTTTCTTTGTTCAGAGATTTGGTCAGTAACGAACTAAACGGTCAAGTTCTTACTGTAACTTCCCATGTAATCAAATTCTTTAGAAAAATAATAGAAATTTTGCCGATCTAGCTTCATTTGTCATTTCTTCTCATGGCACTTTTCTGATTGGGACTTTGTTCCATAACTTTTCTTCTTATTGACATTGGCTACTCGTGGTTATGCTGGTCCTATTCCATTTATGGAGAGCTTTTCTTCTTGTCGATCAAGTGGGGAACATAAATTACCAGTCCTACTTCTGTTATTTGGTTATTAATCTTAACTTTAATCCCTTGCCCTAATTTCCCACTTGTAACCTGTGTATTGACCAGAGAAGTTGTCTCTTTGAACATCATGTGGATCTTAGCAACTGAGAAGTGAAATACTAAATCTTTTGAGGCGGCTATTTATTGATGCAGTAAAAATCCATTTTCATTGTGAACGTATTTTGTTAAATAGTGCTTTTAAAGAGGAAACACGCCATTATGCCAAAAACCTCAGCATACTTGCTATCCATGTTTGGATGCCAGAGTTTTCTTTCTTTTTTTTTTTTTAATGAAGTTTATTGTCAAATTGGTTTCCATACAACACCCAGTGCTCATCCCAAAAGGTGCCCTCCTCAATACCCATCACCCACCCTCCCCTCCCTCCCACCCCCCATCAACCCTCAGTCTGTTCTCAGTTTTTAAGAGTCTCTTATGCTTTTGGATGCCAGAGTTTTCAATAACAGAAACGTTGTCAGAATCCTCTCAGCTAAACAGGCAGGAGTCCTGATAGTGTCAGAATTCTGTGTGGCTCAGTGGTGGGCCAGGTTAGATAGATATCCCTCTTCCTTAAGACCTAACAGAAATTTTTGACTCAGGAGTTCTTGTGGCTACTGAAAGGCTGAGCTGTACCAGGCCCTTCTGAATCTGTTCTCTCCACAATAGCTGGCATATCCTAATACATATTAAACTAGATTTCATTTTTATTTCAATAAATGTTTTTAAGGTTTTTTTTTTTGCAGATATACTTAAATTTTTACTATTGCCTACATCTCCATTACAAAAATAACTGATATTCATAATGATGACCCCATTACAGCATGAAGTGTTGAATCAAAGCAATATCAAATTTGTTGTATGGTATCTGAGGCAGTGAAGTGGATTTTCATAAACAATATGGGGTGAAATTCAAAGATTTGTTTTATTTAAAGGTTATATCTAGTTCACCCAGAATGCCTCATATTTGACCTCTTTGGTTAACTGGAGTTTTACTCTCCAGGCTTGCTGAGAGCACAACCTTATGTTAGATGGGCAGAGGGAATTATCTAGATTTATGGAAGGTATATGTGATAATGAAATATTTAAAATGCAAATGGAGGAAATCCTTTGCACTTCAATGTATTGAATGTGTTCAAGTCTACTTGGCATAAGGAAGCCAAGTAGGAAATTATGTGTCTAAGGATGGCAAACTACCCAGTCACCTGGAACATCATATCACTTACCTATGCAGAAGAGAAATTGAAAATGCCCTGAATAAAGGCAAGCAGAACAGTAATGTGCCAACCCAACATATCAAAGAAAGAAATGGAGAAAATGTGGGGTTGTCAAATTTTATATCAAGACAATGTTTAACAATATACATATACCTTTTTTTTTAAGTACAGCAAGAGATAATTCTAGCTGCTTGAAGAAACAAAGGAGCAAGTTGGAATGCAGTGACAGCTCTATAATGCAATAATAGGGTGCATGTCTTTGGAGCGGAATGGAGCAACTGAAAAGTAAGGGTCAGCTTCATTAATGACGTTTAAAAATTTTTATTTTAATTCCAACATAGTTAACATACAGTGTTACATTAGTTTCAAGTGTACAATATAGTTATTCAGCAATTTCACACATTACTCAGTATTCATCACAACAAGTGCACTCCTTAATCCCCATCATCTATTTCACCCATTCTCCTACCCACCTCCCTCTGCTAACCATCCATTTGTTCTCAATAGTTAAGGGTTTGTTTCTTGGATTCTCTGTCTCTCTCACTCTCTTTTTATTTCCTTTGCTCATTTGTTTTGTTTCTTAAATTTCACATATGAATGAAATCATAGAGTACTTGTCTTTCTCTGACTTTGCTTAGCATTTTACTCTCTAGCTCCATCCATATTGTTGCAAATGACAAGATTTCATTCTTTTTTCTGGCTGCATATTCCTGTGTGTATATATGTATACACATATGTATATATATGAGTGTGTGCATATATACGTATGTGTGTGTATATATATATGTATGTATGTATGTATGTGTGTATATATATATATATATATATACACACACACATATATATATACCACCTCTTTATCCATTCATCTATCAATGGGCACTTGTTTTGCTTCCATACCTTGGCTATTGTAAATAATGCTGCTATAAACATAGGGGTGCATGTATCCTTTTGAATTAGTGTTTTTGTATTTTGGGGGTAAATATACAGTAGCACTAGATTATAGGGTAGTTCCATTCAACTTTTTGAGGAACCTCCCTACTGTTTTCCACAGTGGCTGCCCCAGTTTGCATTCCCACCATTGGTGCACAAATGTTCCTTTTTCTCTATATCTTAGGCAACATTTGTTTTGTGTGTTTTGATTTTAGCCATTCTGACAGGTATGAGGTAGTTTTGATTTGCATTTTCCTGATGATGAGTGATGTTGAGCATCTTTTTCAGGTGCCTGTTGGCCATGTGGATATCTTCTTTAGAGAAATGTCTGTTCATGTCTCCTGCCCATTTTCTAACTGTATTATTTGTTTTTTGGGTGTTGACTTATGTCAGTTCTTTATATATTTTAAATAAGCCCCATTAGTTATTATCTGTTAATCAGATTAGTCATTGGCAAAATCTACTGGAGTTTGAAATCTTCTTCAGAGAATCACAGAAAATCACATGTTTTTCAAGGAAGCTTACTTGAGGCACAAGAATGTGACTTCCTATTAAGGAATGAGCTACTGGTCTTTTCACAAGATAAAGATCCACGCCTCTAGAGGGAAGCTCCTTCTGGTAGGGAGGACCCCAGACAGAAGCCCAGGTGTTGATATGATACCTACATCTGTATGTCACTCAGCCTTTCCCACACTGACCAGCCTGAGCAGCATTAGCACTACATGCTTTCCAACTCTCATTTTTATTTCCTAGTTTATCACAATCCTACCTACTTGAATTCTACTTATGCCAGTAAAAGGCCTCCAAATAAAGTATATGTTAGCATCCTTTCATTTTGTTGGACCTTTCAGGTTTAATTTCTTAATTAGCTATTCTTCTAACAAATTTACATATTCTGAAAAAAATAGATATTACCCATGGCATGCAACATTCCTTTAGATGTTTTATATGGGAAAATATTAGCCTTAAATCATTGTCTTGCCAAGAAATGACGTGGAACTAATATTTATTGAATAAGTTAGCTGCTATACATTAGCTAATTGAATTAACTGCAGTGGAATCAGTAATTTTCTTTCTTGTTTATTTAATAACTTAATTTTCCTGCCACATAGGTGACTTAATTTTTACCTAAGTCTTATTTATTTATCTTAAAGCTTAGTCACTTAGATAAAGCAGGTGTTTGTATTATTCTGTGTCCATTTTTCCTGGGGTACATGTACCATTTCAATCTGTACATCCAAGTGTGCTTTCATTTTGAAGTGTTTATTTATTTATTTATTATACATTTAGATTTTTGGTACATTATTTTATTTTCAGTGTTCGAGGTTATCAATATGCATAGTATGAATATACTTGGTCTTTTTTTAAGTCAAGTTTATTGATTTATAATATATGTATAGTAAAAATTCACTGTTTTTTTAACTGTACATTTTGACAAGTTGTGACATATGCTGTATGATCACTACCACATTCAAGATATAGAACATCCTCAGTCATCCCAAATTATCCATATGTCTCTTTATATTCACAGAGGTTGCTTTTCCAAAACTTTTTTCATTAGTGATCATGTTTTTTTTACCAGTCCATTTTTTTCCAGCTGACAGTCTGCAATCACTGAACGGCTAACTGGGAAAAAGACTTGCCCTTAATATTCATGAAATGAATGCAAATTAAACAACAATAAATACCACTTTTGTCTGTCTTACTGGAACGTATGAAAGATATGACATCCACTGTGAGATTGGTGTAGTTGGCCGTATTATTTTTGCATGTGGGAATAAATATTGATACATTTTCAGAGGGAGTACTACATTACAATTTCTGAAATAGGAAGTTCATTAAACTATTCCACTTTCCAAGAAAGTGTTAGAGATATGAATTGGTATTAATGTATAAAGATATTCATCATAGTATTTTTATAATTATAAAATGAATATTCAATACTATGAAGTTTATTGCACTGTGTTATACCTGTTTAACGGGATATTATACAGCTATTAAAATATTTTAAATATATAGCTGTTATGTGATATAATTATTTTAACAGAAAATAGTTAGGATTGACTCCCTGGCTTAAGTATTTCTCCTTTCTTGGGGATGGGTGGGCTCCCAAAGATTCTGTCTTTGCCACAGCTTACTGATCTGAATTTTTCAAAATTTGTATAATTAACCTTGCTTCATTTATGGTCATAATTTTTTAATAATCAAATCTTAAAAAAGCCAGTTATTTCTTGGGATGGTATATAATGAATAGAAGATTATATACTTCTGAGGCCACAATGTTAAGTCTTTATTTTTAAATATATTTTTTAAATATATTTTCAAACTAATTTTTAAATTTTAAAATATATTTTATAAAGTTCATTTAATATTTTTAGAATATAGTGTTATAACAAATACAATGGTAGGGAAAAGGTATAGCTCTTATAATATAAAAGCAATACCATTCATTTAAGAATCATTTTAAAAGAAAGAAACTTGCTAGAGAAGACCTGAGATAATTAAATTTTCATTAATTGTTTTTCTAGAAGATTATTTTTTGCTGGCCATTGATCTTGATAATAACCGTTAGACTTTAATTCATGGATATATGGGTATGAAAGGCATACTTGATACAACATTTGGCTAGCATTGATTGACATAAACATTTGAATAAATCTTCAAAAATCTGTCATGGCCACAAGAACACTGAACATAAACTCCTTGACACATGTGACCCACTAATGTTGGAATTGTTTGAAATGCCTCTTCAGTCCTAGCCCAACCCTTGCTAATGGAGTTGTCTTTATTATTTCTCAATTTCGTTCTTCTGAATGTTTATATCTAATAACATACACGCTTATTAGCTTGTTTCAGTTAAAATGATTTTTATACTTTTTTAACATTTCAAAACAAATATTCATTTAATTTCTAAGATTATGAGGTAAGGAATGTCTGTTTTATTTCAAGATGTGAATTATGTTCACAGAAATAAATATCAACAAAGATACATGTTGAATTGTCTTTGTATTGAAACTATAAATTCTTGAGAGTAGAGAATGTATATTTTGTTCACTATGATCTTCTTTTGACTTGAAAATAGATGATCAATAAATATTGGTTACGAATAAATATTACACTTCCATTGTCGAAAATCAACTTCATTAGTAGAGTGCCAAGAAAATTTAAGTGAATTAGACATACACAGACTCTTTTTTAAAAAAATGCTTATTGGGGTGCCTGGGTGGTTTAGTCGGTTAAGCGTCCGACTTCAACTCAGATCCTGATCTCACAATTCATGAGTTCAAGCCCCGCGTCACGCCCTGTGCTGATAGCTCAGACCCTGGAGTCTGCTTCAGATTCTGTGTCTCCCTCTTTCTCTGTCCATCCTCTGCTCGCGCTCTGTCTTTCTCTCTCAAAAATAAATAAAACATTAAAAACATGCTTATTCCAGGCATTAGAAAGTAGACATATGAAAAATGCAAATTAAGCATGGAGTTGATTGAACCAAGTAATACAGTATCTGTTGCTCCTACCTGTTCTTTCACATGTCCTTCCATGACTTTTTCCCTGTCTCTAAATGAAATAATTCCTTTTTGTTTAAATCCTGTAAAGCAACCAAGAGTCATGGATTACTTTGGTTCTTCTTCCTTTGAGCACTGATTATGTTCATAAAATGCTTTCTATACTGATATGTCTTTAGTGTCTTATGAATAATTAGTTGGTTTTGGTGATAATTTGAGAAAGGAAGAAGATCTCACATTTCATCACTACCAGGGAACTTTGACATGTTAAGTTTTTACCATTTAGCATAAGTTAATTCTTATTAGGACCTTTTGTCAATAGTAATTCCTAGGCTTCTGTTAGTTGCTATACAAATAAAAGGAGAGAGATTGACTGTAGAGTTCTGGAACAAACTAATGAGGAATTAAGTTTCCCTATATTTTAGGCAGATCATGATCTAAATTAGATGCCCTTTAGGTTTCTCATCTCTATGGACTAATTAAATTAAACCCAAACTCTATGAAGTCAAGTATTGCTATGTGTAAATTGTATCCTTAAATCTCACACCATTTCAAATCACCTTACTACCAGTAATAAACTCTCTACTTTTTCTTCGTCAACATCATTGTTGATCTTATAAGTCCTGTTTGTTTCAAAACCTTAATTGTGACTGACCTCAATCATGATGAAATACTTCTTGTATTACCTCATGCTTTGGGATGAGTTTTGTCACATTATCAAGCACTTGCTTAAGTGATGTTTTGGAATGTTTTTTGATTTATGCTCATTGTTCTAACTACATTGTGGACCTTTCAAAACTGAGGCAGAAATAAAGATATCAGAGAAACTGAAAGAGCAATTTGTTTTCTGAGGAATCTCTCTCAAAGTGGGACTTGTTTAACCTTTTCTTCAGGTGGAGATGTTGAGCTTATGGTTCTTAACGTATTATGAAAAGAAGCATTGTAATGATGAAACACTAGAAGACATTTTCAAATAGTGCCTCTTTTTTAATGTATTTTTTTCCCAAGCAGCAGACGGTACCACCAGTAATCCTGTCTGGACCCATCACTGAGCTTGCTCCACAAATGTAAGAACTCTTCTGTTTTTGCCCCAGGCATAACACTTCTGTTATTCATAGGATCCCATGTGTTTATATGTTGTCACATTGTCATGAGAAGAAAATAAATGACATGTGAGATATTCTGAGAATCTTAATTTTTCTATGATATATAATTTGAAGCTCTACTTAGGGTGAAAACCTAAAGATTATTGCATTACATCCTAAATTTATGATAAATCCAATAAGGGGTTAATATAAAAAACTCATCAAACTCAACAGCAAGAAAAATTTTGATAAAAAAATGGGTAGAACTCCTGAATAGACATTTTTGAAAAGAAAACATACAGCCAACAAACACAAGAAAATACACTCAACATTAGTAACCATCAGGGAAATAGAAATCAAAACCATGATGAGATATCACTTTACACCTGACAAAATGTCTATTACCAAAAGGTAAGAAATAACAAATGTTGGAGAAGATGACAAATAAGGGAAAGTGTTGGAGAAAAGGGAACACTCATGCACTATTTGTGGGGATATAAATTGGTTCAACCACTAGAGAAAACAGTATGGAGGTTCCTCAAAAAATTAAAACTAGATCTATCATGCAAACTACCAATTTTACTATTGGGTACTTATCCAAAGAAAATCAAAACATTAATTCATAAAGGTCTATGCACCCTTAGGGTCACTGCAACATTATTTACAATAGCCAAGATATGGAAGCAATCTGAGTGTCCAACAAGATTTGAATGGATAAAGAAGATCCAATATATATGTGTGTGTGTATATATAATGGAACACACACACACACAGGCACACACATACACACACATATATATACGATAGAATATTAGCCGTAAAAAAGAATGGATTCTTGCCATTTGCAACAACATGGATGGTCCTAGATTTTACTTATACTAGGTAAAATAAGTCAATCAGAGATACAGCAATATTGTATGATTTCACTTATATATGGAATCTAAAAAAAACAAAGCAAATGAACACATGAGACAAAACAGAGGCGGACTCAGATTCAAAGAATAGTCTGGTGGTTGTTGGAGGGAGCTAGGGGGATTAGTGACCTAGGTGAAGGGGATTAATAGGTACAAATTTATGGTTATAAAATAAGTCACAGGAATGTAGGTACAACATAGGGAATATAGTCAGTAATATTGTAATTACTTTGTATGGTGATAGATGGTAACTAGTCTCACTGTGATGATCATTTTGTAATGTATACAAAAGTTGAATCACCATGTTTCCCACTGTAAACTAATATGATATTGCATGTCAACTATACTTAAAAAATAGATGTCAGAAAAGTTCCCCAATCGGGTGCATTGTGTATTTTTTTTCTTAAGAGTCTAGTGACTCCTATTAGCAGTCAGAAGGATGGCATGTATGTATAGAGAGAAAGAGAAAAACTATCTTCTTAAAGTTAATATGTTTTTATTTTCAAGAATGTTCAAGAAATGTGCAAATAGAGATTTCATTTTATAGCCATCCTTATTTTATTCCTATGGCCTGGGAAAATGTGTCTAGTTATTTGTCTTTATTATAGGTTTTAAAAATATAGATAAATCAGGAAATAATCTGTTTTCTATTCTTCTTCTAAAAGCAGCACTTATTAAAATTTCATTCAGCGTTTGATCCTTTACACCAATACATGAGGCTAGATAATGTCCAAGAAAATTATTGCAAGTCAGTAGGTCTTTTTCCATGCATGTTTCATCATTGAGATTTTGCTGCACCCTTGATTGAAAGTCATGCTCTACTAGAAGCATGACACTGACACCAGTCAACTCTACATGAGCTCTGCTTCTTGAAGCTTGCAGAATAGTCCAACAAAAGTCTTTCAACTTAACAAACCACACTGAAATTTGGGCTTTTTACTGAATTGGTGTTTTTATAGACTATGCTGAAGTTTTGGTAGGTTATTTAAATTATGTAGATTCCTGAAATAAACTGTTTGGATGGGAATGAATATTGCTTGTCATTCATTTTAAAAGAAATAAGCAATTTGACTCTTAAGTATTAATGTGATGGAAAAGGACTTGATCTTCATGCCATCAGAAGTAGATTGTTGATCACTGGAGAAATTCAGTTAGCTAGAAAAAAACTTCTTTACTCACACTATTTATAAAAAAATGTATTTGTGTTATATTTCTGGACAAAACAGACTTTTCTCTGAGTCTTATGTTCTAGTCTGCCATCTTTAAAAGAAGTACATTTGCTTTTCATAATCATTTAATTTTTACAATTGGCATAAATAGTATAAAAGGAGAGTAAAAATAAATCCATAAGATTCTATTCCCTGACAATAATTTATAAGTCATAACAAATTATACCTCTTCATATTCTTTAAGTCATTTTATTGATAAAATAAAAGCCACTTAAATGCTTAGTCAATGTAAGTGTGGCATGCTTATTGTGTCTGGGAAGTTTTTTATTTTTGTTAGGGAAAGGTATTTGGAAAATACTCTTATCTGTTGATGGTACCCTGGGGTATTTGTGAAAGTAAGCACATTGTTACTTGATAAGGAGAATTTTATTTAAAATATGAAGATACTTTTACAATTTTCTTACTGAAATTATTTCTCCATCCTTGCTGCCAATTTCTGTATCTTCTCTCCATTAAGAGTATGCCAGCTTTGGGGAATTGATTCACTCTAGAGTCTGCATGTGGTGAGTTGGTAATTATAACATAGCCAAAAAGAATCTTAGATAGGGTTTTACATGTGGGGTAGAAGGATACTTTCAAAGGCTCTTTGAAAGATTGGTTGCATAATTTGTGGAGACATTGCAAAATTAAAATGCAGAATTTTTTGTTGGAATATTACTAAAAATTTCAAGATGGTGACAGCAGAGCATCAAACCAATTGGGAGCCTTTTGTGACTGCATAGGTTGGTGCCCGTGAAGTTGGTCTTGGGCTCCTTGTCTTGGGAGACTCTTAATCTCTTCCCCTGTTCTTCAAGTCCCTGAGGAACATCTGTTCCCTCATTTGTTGTGGACTTTGAGTAGCTGTTTTTTTTCCTTTCTACTTTTAGTTGGAATTCTTATTTTTGCCTTTCTAACAATTTTTGTTTCATGTGCTGCCTCTAAACTGCCCAGCAGTATTGTTTTTGACAACTAATACCAGAACATCTTTCAATTTAACCACCTCTTTGATTTTCCTTATTCCTTTTGAAAGAAGCTTTCCTCCTACCCTGGCTTGTGTGATCTGGTTCCAACATCTGCTCTTTGTCTTAACGGAATACTCTCATTGCCCCAGGATTGTTAAATGTGGGATGGATCATATGTCCTAAGACCAAAGAGCAGGACTAGATAGTGGCACCAAGATGCCATTACCCTCATGGTTCCTCTTTCCCTACTCTCAGATTTTGGAGAGATCTAAGAACCAAATACCCATTTTTGTTGCTGGATCCACAGCTATTTTGCTCTGAATGTATGACCTCATTTCTTCTACCTGTGTGAACTGGAGTAGACAATAGCTTAGAAGGATACTAAAGTTCCCTTTCATCATCATTAGAAACTCTTAAGAAAACCTAAGACTTTGCCTTCATTTTTTCTCTTTTCTGGGCCCTAACCAGATTGTTTTTAGCTCTGTAGATTAAAAGATCATTTTCAAGGAGGAGGAGGATAGCTCAACAGAAGAAAGAGGGAAAAATACACTTTAAAAGAGTACTCTTGAAACTAAAGGGAATCTTGAGATAAAGTTAGTTCAGCTCCTTAAGTATTCAGCCCAAAACAAGTAAAGCTAAAGAACCAAAGAATACAACATCCTTTTCAATATTATTGTTCCTAACAGAATATTCGGAATATTCTTCTCTCCTTGACAGTAGTTCAAGGCTCTGAGCCAAAGGGAGAAATCAGGTCACTCATATTTCCTCCTAGTCTTTATTTATCAATACTTCTGCATTTCTAAAGCAGCTTCTTAATTCCTTCCCGCAACCTAGTATATTAAGTTAGGTAGAGATCACTTATTATTAATGTGGGAACTGAGGCTCATGTGACTTAGCTGATACTTCCAAGGATTACAATATTAATTCATAAGTATTTGAAAAGAACTGAGAATTCTCAAATGCTCAACAAAGAATATTGCCTTATATTGCTGCTAAGCATCAAGATGTTTTTTCACTGTTGTCACTATTTATGTACATTTCTATGTTATTTCTAGATGTACTATCATCTGTGGCTCTCTAACTTCATTTGTTATGTTCTTCTCCTTTCCCTATTTGTCATTCTTAAACATGATAAGTCTTTAATTTATATCTCTGTAACTTAAAAAATGTTTTTTAAGTATTAAAGTTTCATTTTTTGAGACTTGTTACTTCAATAGTGAGGCAAGATAGCCATTACTACAATTTTAAGTTGAACCAATAACTGTAGTTCCATATGTGGGCTAGGTGCCAACTATAATCACTCAGAGTTGCCCTCAATAGTTATTTGCCCTGAGCTATTTTGTTAGCATTAAACATCAGCCTGTACTTAGATAAGGATCTGAAGATTGTACAGTTGCTTAGTTACTTGCTTTTTTCATTGCTTCCCATTTAAGCCAATAACTAAATGAACAATTAGGACTTGGGTTGTGTGAGAAATGTGTTTTATTTGGCATGGACCCTAATGATCAGATAATGAACAGCTTCATTTCTACCAAGAGGATATTCTAAAGGATGGTTTCATTTCTTAATGCTGACCCTCACTCTGAGAGGCAGACTGCTCTAATCATGATAGTTAATGACCAATAAGTGGCCATTTGTCACATTTTCACTCTTTACTCCAGGCCTCAGCCAACCTCTAACATAAAGGATTCAAACTATGATGAAATGCTTTAACAGGTAATGATGAGAGAGATGATGAGAATTTTTAGGCCAGGGTTCATGCTCCATATGTTCTCTGTAGTAATCATGTTGAAAAATAGTAGTTTGGTTCTGAAGCACTACAGAATTTGATTCACTGGACATTTATTGACTATGTGTAACTCATGAGAGTAGAAAGAGAAATGAATATCAAAGTACAAATCTCTGCCTCTAATAAACTTAGTCTGTAGTAAGACGTCACGTTCTAATCAGAATTTAAATGAAATAGGTTATGACTAACTTAGTTACTAGACTTATGTACAGAAAACATTATAAACTCGGAGGAAGCATCAGAAGTCTCTAAAAGTTATAAAGACCTTTAAATTGTTTCCTATGTACCCTTGGCTTATGCGTACTTGACTTTGACTATAAACATAACCCAACATTTGAAAAGTTCACAGTTAAATTGTGGAAGTTCATTAACTACATGATTAAAGCTGATTTGTTATGTTTAAATTTCCATAATCCATTTACAAGGTTTATCCATTTAAAATCTCTAAATTAGCAGTTTCTCTGCTTCTATTATTTAGGTCATTGCACCATTGATAAGCTAAATGTCTCAGTGTTCCCTGTAAAGAAAGCAAACAAAATTTAAATATCTGCCATAGGAAGGTCAAAACAAGGAAAGTCATCATTAGTCTGAATAGAAGTTTCCATTAATTTTCTACTTTATTTTTCCTCCTCTTCGTCAAATATAAGTGAATTAATGAAATTTTCTAAAATATTTCCTTTTAAAATATGCATTTTAATTCAGTTCTTAAAAACCATTCTGAGCCGTGGCATAATTTTTAAAGTTTATTTATTTATTTTGAGAGAGATAGAGAGTACAAGTGTGGGAGGGTGAGAGAGAGGGAGAGAGAGAGAATCCCAAGCAAGCTCCACACTGACAGCATGGAGCAGAGAGAGGGAGAGAGAGAGAATCCCAAGCAAGCTCCACACTGACAGCATGGAGCCTGATGCGGGGCTTGAACTCATGAACTGTGAGATCATGACCTGAGCTGAAACCAAGAGTCAGATGCTTAACCGACTGAGCCACCCAGGGGCCCCAATATGCATTTTAATTCTTTTTTTTTTTAAGTTTATTTATTTTTGAGATAGAGAGAGACAGAGCATGAATGGGGGAGGGTCAGACAGAGAGGGAGACACAGAATTGGAAGCAGGCTCCAGGCTCTGAGCCGTCAGCCCAGAGTCTGACGCAGGGCTCGAACTCACGGACCGCGAGATCGTGACCTGAGCCGAAGTCGGACGCTTAACAGACTGAGCCACCCAGGCGCCCCTGCATTTTAATTCTAAATGGAAATTGTAATTTGTAGAAGTTAGGACATTTGGGATTCCTTTGGCATGCAGTATTAATAGTAACAAGGGCACTGGGGAGACATTTGCAAGGCAGCAGTGTAAGAAGATTCTGAATTCACCCTCATCCCATAGATATGCTATATCTACAGGTCAAAATGGATAATTTCCCTCTGAAAAAGATCTGAAAACTAGGTGAACTGTTTCACCACAACAAAGGATAAAAAGATCACATGAAGAGGGTGGGAGAGGCAGAGACATGATACTGCCCCAAACCCCATCCTCTGGTGCAGCAACACAGGTTGAATGGATCCATAACTTATTTTTCTTAGTAATTATCTAAAGTTACAGAAACTATCAACATAGAAAATTACTAATTCTAAGCATTACAATAACTTTGGTAATGCTTATAAGAATTTTTGATTCTTTAAAAAAGTGCTTATTAGTGTCTACTGTGGCTGTCAAACTTTATGGGAGATAAAAATACCTCTCCCAAGAATCTTAAAGTCTAGTTGAAGAATTAAAAATGTCAACATAAGTAACTGCAAAAGTCAGTAGAACATAAAAGGCCCAAAACTAACATACAAAAAAAGTAGTATAAATATTGAATGGTGGGAGTATTTCTCCCAACTGGTGGTATAGGGAGTAGGTTGAATCACCAAAGTTTCCATAGATCAGGAGACATTACGCGGAGGTGGACCCTTTAGGGATGATATAAGACAAATGTAGAGATGCCACCCTGTAGGAATAAAGGATATAGTGAATATTCTGCCTGACTGAGGCATGGAGTAATTGAAGAAGAAGACGAGCTAAAAAGTTCTGGAAGATATGTGTGAGCTTGTGTATGGACAGCCCTGAATACCAGGTTAAAGAGTAGAATCCTTCAATTCTAGTCCGTGAATATATATCAAGTTCTCTACTGTTTGTGTTGTGTTTAATCTGTGTATATTGGGAAAACAAACAAACAAACAAACAAAGAACCCAGAGCAATGTGGTTTAACTCCTCAGGAAGTTCACTTTGTAGATTTTGCAGATGTGATAGACATCAGGAATGGGGTAGACTAGGTGGATTATTTGATACTTGTAGTCAGAGGAGTTCTGGGCTAGGATTTAAGAGTAATAATTTGAAGGTGATGTATAAAAGAAATGAGTGGACAAGACTTGGCCAATAGACCCCCAAGTGTTAGACTTCCCAATTTTGTTTTATTCATTTCTGAAAAGGATATGTCTTAAAAGAAAAAGAAAAGGAAAAATACCAAATTATTTTTGTAGGCTAGTATGAAGAAATATAAGAGGAATAAAGCTTTTTTTTCCCCCCAGGAATCCCAAATTAATGTTCTGATTTCATTAAATGAAGGTACTTCTGACATAGAGTAGTCCCTAGAATGAGTTATTTCTTTAATACGCACAACTGTACTCACTAATAAGGGTAGAGGCATGGTGCCAGACTGTGAAAGCACCAGTGTTCTGCCCTCTCAGGAGACTTCTCAGCAGCTCAAGATCACAGAAAGAGAAAATAAGTGACACCAAGGAATTGGGTGACAGTGGAGGGTGATAGAGAAAGGTAAGAAAGAAAAATTTTGTTGAAATTAAAGTATGGAATAAATAGGTATAAAATTAAAACTCATTTGTATAATAGTTTTAGTATATATATTCCTCAACTTAGGACAAGTTTACATAACAATAGACCCATCATAAGATAAAAATATCATAAATAAAAAATGCATTTAATACACCTAACTTAGTGGACATCATAGCTTAGCTTAGCTTACCTTAAATGTGTTCAGGACATTTACACTAGCCTAGGTTGGGTAAAATCATATAACACAAACCCAATTTGATAACAGTGTTGATTGTCTCATGTAATTTATTGGATACTGTACTGGAAGTGAAAGAACAGTTGTGTGAGTACAGAAGGGTTGTGATCATGTGGCTGGCTGGGAGCTGTCGCTCACTGCTGCTGCCCAGCATTGTAAGAGAGTGCCTACTGCATATTGTTAGCCCAGGAAAAGATTAAAATTCAGAATTTGAAGTATGGTTTCTACTGAGTGTGTATCACTTTTACATTATTGGAAAGTTGAAAAAATTGAAAGTTGAACCATCATCAGTCAGGAATTGTCTGTATGGCATACTTAAGTGCTAAATGATTGCTCTAAAATTCTGCTGCTGAATTATTAAAGTGATTTAACTTTTCTCCACGTGGTAGCCAGGATTCTAGGATGTCCCCTAAGATTCCTACCCCCTGAAACACATGCCATGTATAATCCTGTCTCTTTGAGTGTTGGATGGAAGCTGGGAATAGGATGATGTTTCTCCCATGAATAAATTAAATTATATGGCAAAAGTGAAGGGATTTTGGCAGATGTGATTTTAATTCCTTCAATCAGTTGACTATGAGTCAATCAGAAGGGAGGTTATTCTGGGTAAGCCTGAACTAATCAGATGAGCCCTTTAAGAAAGGGTCTTAAAGGGGTGCCTGGGTGGCTCATTAGGTTGAGCGTCTGACTTTGGCTCAGGTCATGATCTCACAGCTCCTGGGTTCGAGCCTTGAGTCGGGCTCTGTGCTGACAGCTCAGAGCCTGGAGCCTGCTTCATATTCTATGTTTCCCCCTCTCTCTCTGTCCCTTCCCTGCTTGCACTCTCTCTCTCTCTCAAAAAAAAAAAAAAAAAAAAAAAAAAAAGGTCATGAAGTCAGAAATGCTCTGTGATACTGGCTTTGGAGACACAAATCACCATGAGTTTTTCAGCTAAAACTAAGTGACTTTTGCTAATGGTCACATGAGCTTAGAAGAGAATTCCAAGGCTCAGATGAAGCCATTGGCTTGTCTGGTACCTTGTTTGTTCCCTTGTCACATACTTAGCAGAGGACCAAGCTGAGCAGAATTGGGACCTCTGAACTACAGAATCTGTGAGATAATAAATGGGTGTTGTTTTAAGTTGCTAAATTTTATTACTGTTATGCAGTAATACAAAAATATCACACTCCTCATTGAATAAATATTCTGAAGGCAGGAAAGTGGGGATACTACATTTGGAAAATACTTTTACTAAAAATCAAATGAAAATCTGTTGCCAGTGCTCAGTGGATTAGTCAACATAAAAAGATTCTATCTAGTAGACTTCCTTTTCCAACATCTGGCTCTTACTGTTAAGAGTTAGGTGTAATTTGGGATAGAGAAGACATAAAATAGGGCGTAAAATGGCCATGTGATCCTGTGACAGAGAAAAAAAAATGTGCCCTTATTTATCACACTTGATTATTGTTGGGAAATTGTCATTTGTTTGCTAATGGGAGAAAATACGTTATTTTGTATAGAATTGAACTTGGATTTGTTGACATTATTTATCAGTTAATTGTCAATTCAAGGTACAACTATATAACTTATTCTTTGTTTCTGTCTGTAAAGTATATATACTTTACACTGCACTGAGGAATGTGATTAAGAACTGAATCAAGAATTCATGAATCATATTGACACAAATAATGTTTATAACTTTTATGCAAGTCTAACAGTTGTGGACGGTTCTGCTGTCCTCCTTCCCAGCTTTCCTGCTTGATTCCTGGGATAATAGAAATTACTTTTTAAAAGGATGGAGAAAATAACAAAACACTGTAAGCAGAGTGAAGTTCCAGAACTTGGCAATCTTTAGGAAGGAAAAAAAAATAGTGTAGTTCATCAGTAAAATAGCACATGGAGCTCAGTTATAAGAAGTTGTCCATTGTAGCAGTAGAAAGCTTTATTTGTCCCATAAATGTGTCATCAGGAGGATATGCTTAGGAGAGGTACTTCCTTCATCCTTTTCTTCTGAAGGCTGGATTTGAAGACCAATGCCTCATTGCAACTGCAAGGAATGAAAAACAGAAAGTAACATAATCTTCAAAAACCTGAATCAGAAGCTGAGTGGAGATAGGGATATACCCAAGTGTGGAGGTCAGAGGAGTAAGAAGAAGGGGAAGAAAAAAAAAAGAGGGAGGAAGAAAGAATAAATATCCTAATGTCTTTGATGAATGTGTTTTGAATTGTCTACTGATGAAGAAACATAAAAAATAGTTTGGCGTTATTCTCTGTGTTCTATTTCTGCATTTGATCTTAAAATTTTAGAACTCTTTGATTATGGAGTATATTTATAATTCTTTCAGACATCAAGGGTTTAGGTCTAAGGTTATGCTTTTATGTTTATTAGGATTCCAGGAACCTGGAGAATGTGTAAGTCAACAAATAGGATTTCAAGTATTTTTTATTAATAAGCCACAGAGTATTATATCTATATATATTTATATCTAGATATGAGCAATATAAAACAAAGCAATATTTTCTATCAAATTCCTTTAAATAGTATATACTTTGTCATATTAAATAAAATAATAAGAGTTTAGCAGTAGTCTTCTCTCAATTGGTAATTATATGGGTGCCTGGCACTTAAGTCATCCTAAAATTGCCAGGGCCCATTACCTCTAAATCCCATTATCTGGCCAGGTGATTGCAGACTACACCAATACCTTTTTGGGACTGTTGAAGCTGAAGTTGCTTTCTTTGCTCACATGAGGGAGTGGAATGATTCCTTCTATGCCCCCAGCTGCCTGGGGAGATACCCATCTAGTCAAAAAGGGAATCTGGAATAAAGAAGTTGTGGAACAAAGTGAAGGGGGAAGACCTCACTCACAGCAATCCCATGATCCTACAGTGAAAAGATTTCTTCTCCCTCTTCTAGAGTACTCTTTCCTGAATCATATCCAGTTTGGTGTTTTAATCCTTTTAGGAAATTAGAGTTTGTAGTCATTTTCCTGGGAATATGACATTTTATGGTAGAAAACATAGAGATAGAAATAGGCATTTTCATATTCAGTCAGCTTTATTCAGCTTAAAGCTGAATTGTCTCTTAATTGTCCTTCCCTTTACAACCACAACTTGACTAGCTATGGACTTTGGGTCATTCTAAATTTTCTTGATACTACAGTGGTACTTGTCATTCTATCTAATCAAAAACCAAAGGTATTTTTACAACATCATTTTGTCCTGTAAACGGATAATGCTTTCTCTTTGTTCTCCATTGTTTTATGCGAAGAAGTATTCACCTTTAAATATTTGAATTCATGCATGTGTTCTGCAGAGAGATACAGATGCAAATAGTTTTAATACAGCAGCATCAGTGGCAATAAGGGTACTGAGTTCTGCATGAACCTAATGATGAAGTAGTTCACTGAACTTGAAAGTGGAAGCCTACCCCAGACCTCTGACCACAGAAAGTTCATCATAACTTTTTAACTCATTTGTACTTTATTTAAATTTTTTAAATGTTTATTTACTTTTGAGAGAGAGAGAGAGACAGAGCAGAGTTGGGGAGGGGCAGAAAGAGACAGAGACACAGAATTCAAAGCAGGGTCCTGGCTCTGAGCTGTCAGTACAAGTCCGAAGCAGGACTCGAACTCACCAGACATGAGATCATGACCTGAAGTGAAGTCGGATGCTTACCCGACTAAGTCACCCGGGTGCCCCAAGTCATTTGTACTTTAAAAGAATGTATTTGTATCCTGTCTAAACTGGTTTCCTGTACAGGTCTATGACCTGCACTAATCATCAACTCTTCCTTCAGAATCTTAACATGCAACTTCCTTTAAAGAAAGTTGATTCTCGATGTTCTTAGTCTCCCTTTGTTCTCTGCCCATAGCTGATGTCTTTGCCATGTAAAAATCATGACTCTTTAATCACAATCCATCAGGAAAGCACTTACTTACACAAATTTTTCTTAGACATCTTTATTTTTTGATTTTTTTAAATTTATATTTTAAATTTATTTTTTTTACCTTGAGAGAGACACACACACAGAGAGAGAGAGGTGGGGAGGGGAAGATAGAGAGAGAGAGAGAGAGAGAGAGAGAGTCTGAAGCAGGTACTTCATTGTCAGTGCAGAGCCCACTGAGGGACCTGAACTCACGAATTGCGAGATCATGACCTGAGCTGAAACCAAGAGTCAGACACTTAACTGACCAAGTCATCAAGGCACCCCATCTAAGACTTTTCTCTTAAAGAGGAACACCAGGGTAGGATGTGTACATTGTTACTGTTATTGTTTGGTCATCCTTGTAGTTTTATTAACAAAAATATTTTTTGAACAGGGAGAATGGGCTTACCACACAATTAGTAAGATGGTATTAATCTAGATAAAGGAATTTTGAAGCATATGAAAGTCTCTCTTAAAGCTGATGTCTTATTTTACAGTTCTGCCAATGACTTGGTTGAAGATGTGGAAATGCAGGCTTATTAAAAACGGATGATCAAGCTTAGAAAGATAACAAATATTTGAGGACAGAACTAGGATTTCAAAATTAATGATGACTAAATAATCAACGGAAAATATTAGGATATATATAAATACAGAACTTGAGTTCAAAAAGCCAATTGTATAAATACAAGTTAGGATAACACCTGACTTGATAGCAGATATTATTTAATCCTAACTAATACCAAAGAAAAACAAGGAACAGGGCCAGTTCATTTAGGCCAGTTAATTTTTTTTTTCTATTTTTTGAATTTTTTATTAAAAAGTTTTTTGATATTTATTTGTGAGAGAGACAGCGAGAGAGAGAGAGAGAGAGAGAGAGAGAGAGAGAGAAAGTGAGCAAGGGAGGGTCAGAGAGAGGGAGAGAATCTGAAGCAGGCCCCAGGCTCTGAGCTGTCAACATAGAGTCCAATGCGGCGCCTGAACTCATGAACCACGATTCATGACCTGAGCCAGGGTCGGAAGCTCAACCAACTGAGCCACCCAGGCACCCCTATGGTTTGTTTTTTTAAAAAGTTAATGTGGGGCACCTGGGTGCCTCAGTCAGTTGTGTATCCGACTCGATTTTGGCTCAAGTCTTGAATCCATGGTCGTGGGATCGAACCCCACATCAGGGTCCTTGGTGAGCATGGAGCCTACTTAAGATTCTCTCTCACACTCTCTCTCTCTCTCTCTCTCTCTCTCTCTCTCTCTCCCTTCCTTCTCTCTGCTACCCTCCCCCATGCTTTCTCTTTAACATAAAAAATAAAAAATAAAAAGTTAATGTAATTTTACCCTATATAATCTTATTAAAATAAAACATCCTATCTAAAAAATGTTACTTATGTAAATATATTTATGAATTATATATATTTATATGAATGTAAAGTTAGGCATGGGAGGCCACACAGATAATAATTGCATTGATTAGTTTAGAGGACTTAATTTTTAAAAATTCAATACTCTTTTAAAAATTTGTAAGTACAATTGTAAGTAAGTGTTATATAAAATAAAATAATCTCAGGAGTAGGTGGAACTCTTAAAGAAATAAGATTAATAATAGCAACAATATATAACTTATACTTGTTTAGCAAACTATGGTTTATATTATGTAATAGACTATAGTTTATTATTATAATTGTTCTTTAATTTTAACTTTAATTGGCTCCTTACAATTTTCTAAGGTAGGTAAGGTAGCAATTGTTTTACTTTGAGGGTATTAAGATAAACTTGGAGAAGCAAAGTGATTTATTTTAATCTTAGTTCTAGTCATAACAAGCACACACATGTGTCTTTGCAGAAGCATTTTTCTGGATGAATCAGTCCTGTCCAGAGGAAGAAAAGACTGATTTGGTCTTCTGTGTTGAATGTATGTATACCTGAGTGTAAAAGTATAATACAATATAAAATAGTATCTTAGAATACATAACTATATAAAAAAATAATGCCCTATGATGTAATAAAGTTAGAGGTTAAATCATACATTTTTCCCCATATATATGTTTTAATAAGGATATTACAAAGTTAAAATTCATGAAAGATAAGCTGAAGAAGTATGCTAAGATTGTGAAAACCAAGCTCTAAGAAAAATTATCTTGAAGGAATTGAGAAATGTTTTATTAAAGAGCAAGCTTCAAAAGAGTAGGGACCATTTCTGTTTTGTTCACAAGTGGTTCTTAGTATAAAGTAGGTACAGAATAATTATTTGCTCAATGATTAGATGACATAATTTCTGTCATCATTTACTTGAAGGATGGGCATTTGATTTATTCAGAGGATAGTCATACAAATAAGAATTGGAAGTTATTGAGACAAATTCTAGCTATATTTATATAAGGAAGAAATTTCCCATAGTGAGTGCTTTTTACATGAAAGGCTTTTAAAAGTATTTGGCATTATTGGGGCGCCTGGGTGGCTTGGTCGGTTAAGCGTCCGACTTCGGCTCAGGTCATGATCTCAGGGTCCGTGAGTTCGAGCCCTGCGTCGGGCTCTGTGCTGACAGCTCAGAGCCTGGAGCCTGTTTCAGATTCTGTGCCTTCCTCTCTCTCTGCCCCTCCCGTGTTCATGCTCTGTCTCTCTCTGTCTCAAAAATAAATAAACGTTAAAAAAAATAAAAAAAAAGTATTTGGCATTATTTACTACAGGAGGAGTTACTTAATTTTAAGTATCTACATTTCAGTTGAAGTACCAAAAGCTGTTTTGCTAATAGCAGAATATTTTGTAGGTAAAGAATATGCCATGTACATTGGATATTTTTCTGCTAAAACATGGAGCATTATCAAAACTCCTAAAATAATTTTCATGACCTCAAGTGAAACACTAAATAATGATTTCCATTTTTGAATTGAAATAGTGCCACTTCAGAAATAAGCAAGAGTGGGCTATAGTCTGGGATTAGAAATTTGTGAAAATAGATAATTCTGAAAAAAATCTCAATTTTTAAAAATTCCAACTTTGCAATTATTTAGGTATGGTTTTTCTGTTAGTCTTTCTAATGTTTAATGTGAAGTGGGCCAAAGGGAAAAGGATATAACTGGAAGAAAGCTTTAGTTTTTGGTTAGAAAGTGGTTATGGATAATCCACATACTAAACTATTTACTGGGAGAAAAATAGTTTTGATAATGTATCAATAGCTTTTGAACTTCACTTTTGCATTTTCTTTGAATAAGGGTAGATCCATTGAAGTCTTCAATGTAATAAGAATTTGCCAATGGAATATCGTTAGTAGACCTTAATTTCACCTTTCAAAAGAACTGAATTCAGAAAAGTGCAGTACGCTTTAGAAGTAAAACAGATTTGGTAGTCACCAAGAAGAAATTTTTCTATTTTGCTTGTTTGTTTTAAAATAAGTGGCCTATTTATTATAATTATTATTATTGATGATTGGTTTATTTCTTAAATACATATCTAAGTTGCTTTTGTTGAGCGTTAACCTCATTATTCAAATCATCTGAAAGGGGAAATCTGTACAATGGAAGTTAAAAAGTAGCTTGAAATATGAGACAAACAATACTTATATTGACAGATATATGCATCCTTAAATTTTTGAACACATTTAAAAATATATAGATTAAAAACAATAATTTATGCATGAAAAACAGTTCTGGAGATCTGACTTTATGGGTCAATAAAAATTTTTATTTTTGAAGCTCCAATGTTTTATATGTATATGTGTGTATATATAAAATATATATAATATAAAAAATATATACTAAAGTTTTATAATTTTTTATATATTAACATATACTATAAGTATATTATAGTATAAATATATAATAGTATTGTATAATTTATGTTGATAGTAAATGTAAATAATATACATATAATATATATGCATATATACATGTAATATATACATATAAATAAATAAATAATGGTAGAAGGACAGTAGTTATTTTTCTGAACACATTATGTAATAACTTAGAAATAACTTTTTTGATCAAGTGGATATAAACTCAAGGTTCAGGACTGCTTAAGGTTTTGTGGTGGGTTTGTTTTATAAAGCAATCTACCTAAAAGTGTCATGGTAAATATAAAATGTGAACAAAACAGGGTGACTGGATGGCACAGTCCATTAGGCATCTGATTCTTGATTTCAGCTCCGGTCATGATCTCACAGTTTGTGAGATCAGGCCCTGAGTCAGGCTCTGTGCTGAGCATGGAGCTTGCTTGGGATTCTCTCTCTCTTCCTCTCTCTTCCCCTCCCCTGGTGGTTCATTTTCTCTCTCTCTCTCTCTCTCTCTCTCTCTCTCTTCCAAAAAAAAAATAAATAAACTTTATAATGTGAATAAAAATCTTTTTAAAATATTTAAGTGAAAGGTTATAGTATCATAGCACATATTTCTCTCTAGTGTTTGTATTGTGTAATCATTGTTTCAATGTTTATGATCAATTTAAGCCTCAGCTTGCCTACCTGAATGGGGAAGTTTCGGTCTTTCAATTTAGCCTATTTTTCGGGAAAGACACACCTTTATCTCTTGCCTACTTTTATGGCCTCAGAAACGCCTTTCTGAGGCTATAGAGAAGCAATAGAATAGAATTCATAACTATGATTTCCATGGTAATATTCTGTTTCAGAAGAAGATACAAATAAATGGCTGATTTTCTGTCTAGCTGTGTAATAGGATGGCAATCTTTTTACTTGGTTTTTCTGCTTAAAAAATGGATATAACATGAATATCACCTTTCTTTGTGTGAATGAAAATAATTTACAGCATAAGTACTTTGTAAGTGCATAATATTCTGCAAATGCTCAATAATTAACAGAACAGCTCGTTTTAAAATATAAATCAAGTATGCTAGGGGAGGAAAAATTCCAGGAGGGAAACCAGGCAAAGTGCCACTCTCTTAGAGCTCTAGGCAGATACTCTAGCTGTGGTGAGGTTGAGTGGCTTTCTTTATCAACTCCTCCATGAAGTATTATGAGCCCATCCGTAGGCACACACCAGATTACCCTCAGAGCTTTTTGTCCTTGCCCAAAGACAAAATCACTAACTTAAAAGAAGTAATACACACCTGGTAAGTGTGAGTCATGTTGGGAATGGAATAAGGAACATGAGGGTCTTCATAGAGCTTTTGGTTTTGTGGGAAAGGCAAGCAATGAAGTAAGTCTTACTATCTCACAGTGAATTGACATATGGCAGAGGAAGTGCAAAGTGATCAGAGCACATGGTAGGGGCACTGAAGCTCTTCCAGCTTGGAGGTAGAACTAGCTAGGGAAAGCTTAACAAGGAAGTGCCTTGTGCTGGCTCACTGCTATTGAGTGGAAATTTAGGCTAGGAAAGAAGAATAATTCCTAAAGACGTAATACATGGCTCAAAAAGATTTCCAATAGGATTATTTTATAATTTTAATTTATTCTGTTTATATCATTTGTTGACTGTTGTCTCCAATTTTTATTTTATCACATGCCATCCTTCCCTGATTTGCAGATTTTAGGGTTTTCTTATTGTATAATAAACTCTTGAATTTAGCTTCCATAGTTCTCCACCATCTGACACTAAATAACTGATAAATCTTAAGATTCAGTCCGAAGGAAGGACCCTCTAGACATGGAAGTATTTGAACTTTCCTTTTTTTTAAAAAAAAAAAAAAGTTTATTTATTTATTTTGAGAGAGAGACTAGGGGACAGAGAGAGAGGGAGAGAGAATCCCAAGTAGGTTCCCCGCTGTCAGCACAGAACCTGACACGGGGGCTCGATCTCACGAACCATGACCTGAATCGAAATCCAGAGTCTAACACTTAACTGACTGAGCCATCCAGGTGTCCAGAGCTTTCTTATATGTGAATTTTGGTCTTCACATATCTTGCCTGTATAAATAATTTTAGACAAACATAACCCATATCTCATCTACTTCACAAATTCTCTGATTACACTCCTTGGACAGAGGTTGTCTGTCTAGAAAAAAAGAATATTGTCTATAATGTTAATGTTTTCCTTACTCTATATTCTCTTTTTTGAGATTTCACTCACAGAAAACATTCAAATTATAGAATTAGTTAATCTGAAAAGAAAGCACAACTGCTTCAAAAATAAGTGATAGTTACTTATATGTCATAATTCTATTTTGAACTCATGAGTCTTAATGCTACAAAGTTCAAACATATTCTTTTTTTTTTTTTTTTAATTTTTTTTTCAACGTTTTTTATTTATTTTTGGGACAGAGAGAGACAGAGCATGAACGGGGGAGGGTCAGAGAGAGAGGGAGACACAGAATCGGAAACAGGCTCCAGGCTCCGAGCCATCAGCCCAGAGCCCGACGCGGGGCTCGAACTCACGGACCGCGAGATCGCGACCTGGCTGAAGTCGGACGCTTAACCGACTGCGCCACCCAGGCGCCCCTCAAACATATTCTTTACCTCTGCTATGCCTCAAATATTGGGTAACTCTGAAAAATACAACACATTTATTTTATATCATGAAAGTTTTATGATAGTTCTGGTTCAAAATTATAATTTTCTGTGTAGTATTTATTTTTGGTTCTTCAACTAGATTTTAATAAACCCTATGAAATAAGGACCTTACTTCCTTCACTTTTTCCTTGCTTTTACTCTATGAAATGCATGTCTTTCAGATTATTTATTATTTTAAAAGTAATAAATATGGCTTGGAAAGCCTCAAGATGATTCATTCAATTCTATAATGAAATCTGTGTGTGTGTGTGTGTGTGTGTGTGTATGTATGTATGTGTATATACATGTGTATATATATACACATACATATGTATGTATATTGTCTACCACATATTCTTTTCTGTGTTAGATTTTAAGAAAATGATACTAAAAGATAGTACTATAGGTGTTTCTCCAAATAATACTATTAAAGGAAACTGATAAGTGGATGGAAAATTACAACACATTATAATAAGTTATGTGAAAGGGCAGTTTGATTATGGAAGCTCATGAGAAGTGACCATATCCATTTTGGGAATCTGGGAAAGCTTTCTGAAAGAGTGCATGTAAGCTGAGACTTGAAGGATGAGTGGGAATTAATCAGACGAGGAAGTGGGGAAAAGAATTGCATGTGTAAAGTCTCCGAGATTAGAGAGACCATGACTTGTTTATGGAACTTGAACAAGTTAAGCCTGAAGTAGCAAGGGATATGGCTGGAGAGGGAGAGAGAGAAGCAGATGAAGAAGAGCATATAAGATATGCTAGTGTTTATATAAAGAACAATGCCGAGAACTTACAGCATTTTAATCAGAGGCATGAAATGTTTAGATTTACCTTTTATAAAGAGCATTAGTTCTGTACAGTGTAGCAAAAATTAGAAGAAAGCAAGACTTGAGTTTTGAGAGTATTGTAATAATTCTGCAATGTACAATGTGATTAGAGCTTATAAAGGAAGTTGGCAATGGGGATAAAGAGAGGTAGTTGGAGTCAAGAAATATTTTAAGAGTAAAATCTATAGATTTTGCTGGTTGTAGGCAATAAAGAAATGAAACAGTCCAATATGACTGGATATTGATTTAAAGCAACCATCTGAATTGTACCATTCACCAATATAGGAACACAGGAAAGAGAAAAGCAGACTTGTGGGAAGAGGAAAACAATAGTTTCAGTACTGAATATGTCAAGTTTCAAGAACTGAAAGGCATCAAAGTAGGTGTATTGTTAATGCTTGGCAAAGTAGTGTTGGCTACCAACATCTAGTAGCAATTTAAAAAAAATTATTTTAATGTTTATTTAATTTTCAGAGAGAGAGAGACAGAGAGACAGAGAGAGAATAAGAGAGCAAGCATGAGTGGGGGCAGGGCAGAGAGAGATCCAGAGACACAGAATCTGAAGCAGGCTTCAGGCTCTGAGCTGTCAGCAGAGAGCCTGATGCGGGGCTCAAACTCATAAACAGTGAGATCATGATCTGAGCCGGAGGTGGATGCTTAACCAACTGAGCCACCCAGGAGCCCCTCTAGTAGCAATTTCTTATCTTTAAGAAAAAGCTCAGCCCTGGTAAGAATACATTAAACGTGTTTTAACTTTCTAAGTTTAGTCTAAGTGCATACCACCCCTTGATTGATTTTTCTAAAACACATTTCTGATGATGCTACTCACCATTTCAATATGATTTACATTCAAGGGAAATTGTTGGTGAAAAGAAATTTTTATTCTGTCACTATTTTGTTCATAGAAGACATTCAAATTTTTAATGATTCATAGTTTTAATTTAATGAAATTTACTTACTAAATATCTGTAATATGCAAAATTATTGAGATGTAGAAGTAAATAGGACAACATAATGATCTTCAATAGATTTTAAATCTATATAACATTTACTTTAACTTTATATAACTATGTATCGTAAGAGGTGAAGTAGGAATTATCAAAAGAAAAACTGCACCAGGTTTTGACTGTTTTGAAAATAACCAGGATCCAATAGAGCCTCAGAAACCCAGGAATGTTAGGAAATTCATAAGGGAATAAAGATTTACCATGTGGGCATTGAAAAGATACTAAAAATATGAAAAAAAGTAGATTATCATTTATCTAGTGATGAAAGGGTCATTCATTATTTTTGTGAGGGCAATTTCAGGAGGTCAGTAAGGCCCTAAGTCAATTGGGAGAATATCATGGAGAGAAATGGAGAGAGCAACCATAGTTTACATTCACTTGGCTCTAATATAAATGGATGAAGTTGATACATAAAAACTGAAACTAAAATTATGATTCAGATGTGTGTGTGTGTGTGTGTGTGCGCGCGCGCGTGTGTGTGAGCATGCGCATGCACCTGGGTATTTGTATATACATGGGAATGTATATGTATGTATTTGTAACACTTAAGAAGAATTGAAACAGCTGGGGTCTCTAGAGAGAGTATAGTGGCAAGTCCTATAAGTTTAAAAAAAGCATTTAGTCTATGAACAAATAATAAAGAAAAATTGTATATATTCGACTATGGCTAATGAAAAATGCATTGCTAGATGGTTAAGTTAAACCAGAGGAGAAGAAAGATTGAGAGGACTGATTAATGATAATGTTTATTATATTGCTTGTGAAGAAGCTTTCCGGAGATGGATGAGAGTCAGGTGAAAGAAGAAGAGTACCATTTTAAGAAGAGAATCCAAAAAAGTTTTGGACAATCTCATAGATGTGCACAGAGAATACACTGGGATTCAGGGCTGCCAAAGCAATCAGGACTTGAGGGAGCAAGGTCCTGGGTAAATGGCAGATACAGCCAAGTGCCCAATGTTCATCAGCCTTCTGTCTTCAGGAATTTGTGGAATTTGTAAGTTCCACAAGATCAGAAGTAAGCAGAGAGCTTCTAACAAGCAGAGAAGAGTTTTTGGAAATTTCAAATTTCCAAGGAGACAAAAAATAAAAATCAGGAATTGCCAAGGAGGAAGGGCATTGCAGAATGACCTAGGTTCTTGGACCTGAAGGACTATGTTCTGGTCACAGTTATGAATTAGAGGAAGAAAATCAACCTTACAAAACCTGGAACCTAACCCTAAGTAAGAGAAAAACAAGAAAAAAAATATTAAAAGAGAGAATAAATGGCATAAATGTCACAGCAGTAAAATAAAATTTAGGATTGCCTTTTCAACAGAAATGAAAGAAACAAGAAAACAGTGGAGTGGCATCTTTAAAGTGTTGAGAGAAGACAACTGTGTACTTGAAATTTTATAAACTAGTGAAACTATCCTTCAAAAGTGATATTTTCCCATAAAAAAGGGAGAAATTTAAAATGCAAATTAATTTTTAGACATTGAAAAATACTAAGGGGCATTTTTTAGGTTAAGGAAGATGCTGGAAGATAGAAATACAAATATGCATGAAGAAATGGAGAGCCCCTGAAAGGGCAAACATGTGATTCTATATGAATGAATAATTCACTATACAAAAAATTGCAAAAACTTGTTCTGAAGTCTAAATTATATTAAAAACACAATACTACAGTGTCACAAAATGTGACATAGGTACATGGAGTAAAAGTGTTCCAGAGTCCTAGAAATTTCTGGGAAATGGTAAAAGACATTGCTTACATGAGAAGATAATGAGTTAAATATGAATATTGCAATCTCCAGAACAGACTTTTTCAGTATTTTTGTCCTAGTGGAAACCTTAAAATAACATACATTAGTATGATCAGTAAGCTGTAGATTAATGATTCAATATTAATTTTCAGTGAGCATTTTAATGAAGAATATTTTTCTGTGTTTTTTAGGCTATTATCTTCTCTTTTTGTGTTATTTCTGTCTCATAAAGGATGCAAACTGAATACAAATCAATGATGTAGTTAGAAATAACTTTAGTTTTCACTTTGTTAAAAAAATAATTTTTAACTTTTCCAAGAAGGTCTATACAAGGTATGCCAAACCTAATAAGATAAGGTATGTGGTTTATGGTATGCATAAGAATAGTTTTTCATCTTATTTAAAAATAAAAATAATTTTTAGTTAATCTTTTTTTTAGAAATAAAATAGTTAATTTTAGCTTACTTTTCTTAATCTTTTTCATAAATGTTAAATATATAGTTTTATAAGTTCTCTATAGTTTATAAAATTCTATATTTTATAAACACAAATGTATGTAGATATACATATACATATACAGACACACACAAAAGGCTGACTAAAACATTTAAACCCAAGATACAAAATCTCTATAAATACCAAGCTGGACAAATACACATAAACACACACATGCACACACACAGAAAACAATTCTTAAGCACAGCATAGTAAAACACACTTAAAGGCAAAGACAAGGAAAAAATACTGTTAGCAAAGACAGAAAAGACATTGATGTGCATTTCTTGTAGGTATCATGTACTCAGATTTTGTCTTTTCACCAGTCTTACAATGTCTGCCTTTTCAATGGGCTTTTAATGTTGTTTATATTTAATGGGATTAGTGATATGGTTAGATTTTAATCTATCTTGTTATTTCTTTTCTTTTTGTCCCATCTGTTCTTTGTTATTCCCTTGTTTACTGTCTTCTTTCGCATTAATTGTCTTTTGTGATTTATTTGATCTCCTTTTGGTTCATTTTAGTGAACCAATATTTTAGTGTTTGTGTGTACTGAAAAGTCACTCAAGTAACAGAACAATTATAACACTGCTTGTGATATTTGAGTGATTGCAGTAATATTAATAGTACATATCTTTAACTGATCACATTCTACCTCCAAGTAGTATTATACTATTTCATGTATAGTAAAAGGATTTTAAAATAATATATTTTATTTACACTTCCTTGGCCTTTGTGTTGCTGTTGTCATGGATTTTATATCTGCATATGCTGTTAAGCCCCCACATGTATCATTCTTATTTTTGATTCAGTCAACTATCATTGAAAGAGATTTAAATAATAAAAATTATTTACATTTATCTACATAGTTACTGTTTGTCACGGCCTTATATTTTAGGGTGTGTGTTACCTAGTTTTCAGTCTGGTATTATTTTGCTTCTGCTTGAACACCCACCTTGAATGTTTCTTACCGTGCTGATCGGTGATGAAAAGCTCTTTCAAATGTTATATACCTGAAAAAGTCATTATTTCACTTTCATATTTGGACGATGTTTTGGTTAAAAAATTATAGCCCAAAACTTCCCTTCCCCCTTCTTCACCCCAAACTATTTAAAGATGTGGCTCCATTGTCTTTTTACTTTCTTTGTTTCTGACAAGACTTAGGTTGCCATTCTTATCTTTGTTACTCTGTATATTAGATGTTATTTTGCTCTGGCTGCTTACACAATTTACTCTTTATCACCGGTTTTAAGCAATTTGATTATGATGAGTCTTGTATAGTTTTCTTTGTCTTTAATGTGTTCGGGATTAGCTGAACATCTTAGATTCATGCTATAATTTTCATCACATTTGGAAAAAATTCAGTTGTTATTACTGTATTAATTGTATCTTTTCAGCCCCAACACCTCACACCTTTCAGGGATTCCACTTACATGTCATTTATCTGCTTGAAGTTTCAGCCTAGAAATTTTCTCCAAGCAGTAAGGGCAATAGTACAGATCATCTCCCTTTTCTGCCATCTTTTAACATTCACTCTCCTTTTTGACCCGCATTCCAGTGTTTTAAGTACCATTACTTCACATATTTTGTCTGTATTTTTAGTTGTTTCACATGAGAGAGTAAATCCAGTCCCCATTATACCATCTTTACCAGAAATAGAAGACTCCAGAATGTCACTTGAATTTCTAGTGAGAAAAATATATTGGATGATTTTATAAGCCCCTAAGTGAATTTTCTCCTTGAAGGCAGATACATGTTAAACAAAATGATAACATTGTTTTTTGATGAGCATGAATGCATAGCAAGAGAAAATTCCTATAAATTTAAAATGCATAAAGACTTAAAAAATGTAAGCATTTTATTACTCAAAGAAAAGAAATAGAAAACAAGAGAAAACTACATGACACTTACTTACATATATAATCAAAGAAAGCATCTGATTAATATAGAAATCTGAAAAGTTTGAAATTGATTTGTTTTCAGTCCTCTTACTTGTATTATCACAGAAACAAGTACAATGTTGTATATATGTATGATGAAACTGTGTAAAATAGTAAAAATGAATGGAGAATATCTATATGAATATGGATTATAATAATGATACTTTCAGAAATAAATCTTTGTTTAGGCAAAATATACAAAGCAGAATCAGGAAGACGGAAACAGTGCATCATATGGCTGGTGAGTTGTAAATTTTGTGGTGGGCTTAGGAAATTCTTATTTGATGGCTTTATTTCCTCAAGAGTAAATGAGAAAAATTTATCAAATAAAGTGAATTGTAAGGGTTTGGGGAGTATGAGAACAAGGGAGTTGTCTTATGTCTGTCTTGGGCAGTGGAAGGTACATTTCTATGAAATTGGAGAGTTGACAGGTAGCACTGAGTGGCATATTCGTGTGATTTTTCTCCATCCATATTCAGCTGTTTACAGAGTGCCTAATATTGGGTTTCACTAACTCTGGGGTTCTGTCAGATGAGGGAACAGATGGTGAGAGAGATAATAGAATAAGGAGTGCTACATTCTAGCAGGAAAAAAAATCTATGGAGTTAAGTAATTTGAGCTTTCAGTGATATGTTTATCAGAATGGGGAAAGTAACATTTTGCAGATCAGGATTTGTGACATAGTGGACTTACAATAATGGATGGATTGCCTCTGCAGATGTTGAGTTTGCCATGACTCATGATGGAACTAGGGCTAAGGATCCAGATAGTTTACCAAGTAGTGAAGTCTTCAGTAAATTGGGGAACTTAGGGAACAATGAGATTTTGAGTGTTATACACTTATCACAGATGCTTCAAAGGATCTATAGGTTTTTGAAAGATAAAGGTGAACTGTGTTGTAAAAGCATTGAGTAGAGGGTACAAACTAAGGGCCTGTCTGATGGGTGGCATGGATAAGACTCATTGGGGCTGTGAGCACAACAGAGAAATGACATAGAATCGACCTAGCAGGCAGAAAGATCGCTGACATTTCACCTCACCAGCCCCCCTCACCCCCCTGCCAAACTTCTACAGAAAGCTTACATATTTATTATGCTGAGAAAGCAGAACTTTTCCAATTTGGTCAGCAGACTTCAGTACAGGGTGACAGCATGGATCCTCAACAGTAAGCAGAAACAGGAATGTTTTCATAGATGCCAGTATCCGTACTTAGGGACTAGATCAACTGGCAAAACTCTGGAAAACCAAAAAAGGATCAGAAGTCAGGATCTGGATTAGGAGACAACTTTAATGTCTTTTTTGAAAAAGGATCCACCTGTTAGGTATATTCTAGGAAAAATACTAGAGATAGGTTAGTGAAGTAATCCAGAAAAGATTAGACATTTTCTCAAAAACAACTGTTTAATACTGAAAGAGGCTTTTTTTTTTTTAGCCAGAAATAAAATGTCTTAACTTTATACCTCTCCTCTCTTCTACACCTTCTCGCCAGGCAGTATAATAGCTTTTCAAAAAGTTTAAATTCAATTTAGAAAATTTGGAAGCCATATATAAAATAGTATGAACATATGTTATTTATCCAACTCAAATTACACACACACACACACACACACACACACACACACAGAGACACACAAGAAAATAGGGTCTCTTTCTCTCTTCCTCCTTTTTTTTTAAATTCATCAGTGTATCGTAGCTACTTAAAATAGCAATGATACAAGCTAGATTAAATATTTTTTATGTAAATGAATATACACATGAATTGAATATATGATAAGAGAAACATCAGAAAAGAAAATAATGATAAGAAAATAATCAGAGCTATAAAGGAAATTAAGAGAATCTTAAGAAACTATTTTGTTATAGTCTATGGTAATATATTTCTCTACCAGGATGATTTTATGAGAAAATTGAAATTTTCAAAACTTAGATCTCGAGACTTAAAACCTATAGAGACAAATCATATAAGAACAGAGAGAACACTCTCATAGAGCTACCCCCACCTACCTAAATACCACTCCAAGATGATTTACAGATGATTTCTACCAAAACTCAAAGTAACATACAATTCTTTTGCTATTTAAAATCTTCCAGATGTAAGTAAATGAACCTTTAATGTTCTTTAATAAAGCCAGCAAAACACTGATAATACAAACTGGAAAAAATAACTGAAAAGGAATGTAACAGACTAGTAAATGTCAATAAAATATCCTTAAATATCAGCAAATGGAATTTAGCTAAACATTTCTAAACATATAATAAAACACAATCAACTGAGATCTCTAGCAGGAATGCAAAGATGGTTGAAAAAAAATTGTGTTATAATTTAACATATGAAAGAAGAATTATATTCTTCTTTTCCAAAGGTGCTGAAAAATTTTCATCATTTGTTGTTTAAAATAATTCTTAACAAAATGCATAAAAGGACAATGTTTTAACATGTAAATCATATGCATCTCAACCTCTAAACCAGAATCATAACTAATATGGTCGCATAAGGAATATTTCTATTGGATGCAAGAACCACATAGTTATTCAAATTACTGTTATTATTTTTAACATTATGCTGGGAGTCCTAGTCAGAATTATTGGAAAAGAGAAAAAAATATTAAATGTCTGTAGTTCACAAATGGAAATAAACTGGCACACTGGACTGGGACTCTAAGATGAGTTTTGTTCTGGTTCAAGTGGTGTGCAATCAAGGCAAAGTTCCTTTTTTTTTCAGAGCTAATGTCTTATTTATATAACAAGGTGATTAGGAGAGAAAGGAGTGGGGTACACTTCTGAAACAACAAAGTTGTGTTGCTATTGTTTCTTACAAGTAGCCAAGATTCCTCTACCAGCCTCCCTCTTACCCCATTTGAAAACCAGTACTTAATAAATAGCGTATCTACTGTCTTTATGTTATTTTACTGTTTGATATTTGTATCTTAATAAAAATGGATCTGAAATGGTAGTGCTAGTTAGAGAAGTCAGCTATTCTTTGACATCAGTCTTAAGACATTTTCTTGTCTATTTGTGGAGGCAAATTTGCATTCCGGGGCACATTCCCAGGAGGGATAAGACAAGGAGTAGTGATGAAAGGAGAAAATTGCCTAGGCAGCTAGACTGGCTTATGCAATTCTAATGGCAATAAAAACAATCTATTTTTTAAGAAGAAATTGTAGAGGGCACTGTCATATTCAAGAAAACTTTAAAAAGAGGTTCTGTTGGAAGGTTAAAAAAGTGATGATTTTTTCAATATAATTTGTTCAACATTTTATAACTTTTTATTTAAAAATAAAGTCATATGTTTTGAATACAGTCAGTGTGGGCATTTGGGAGCTAGTGTTCACAAAGCTATTTAGATACTTTTTAAATGTGAAAGAAAAAAATAGATAAACTCAAGTTTGTTGAACTTTAGGCAGGGAGATTAATTATTTTTCACTTTCAATTTAATAGAAACACCTGATTTGTTGTTTTGTTTTGCTTCCAGAATGTAATTTATCTTGCATCAAAGAGAGCCAACAGTGAATCCAAATCAGACAAAGAATGTAGAAAACGTGGTTTTCTACCTAAATACCACTAAAGTGGTGGCAAGAATACAGAAAAAAAATCATAAACCTATAAGGCAAAAGAGAATGGGTGGAGGAGAGGGGGACAGAAAATAGCAGATAATGGAGATCAATGTGATATTTTTAAACGTAGGTAAATGGACAAGTGGCAACTTACTAAGCAAAACAGAAAAATCTGAAAGCTTAGTTCACATTCTGTGGTGTATATCAATCAAGAAATGATCCTATTTATCCCAAAGACTCTAGGGTTTGACAACAGTGGGCATATTAGAATATGGAATACAATGGTGGTAGGATAGAAACAAAGAATGTTGAAAGTTGGTAATACAAAGCAATCAGGTGACTTGTTCTATTTCCCACTCTAAATAACTGATAGCATACTTCTTCCTCCACTTTAGTAGGGGTCTGAGTATTTATTCTTTTTAGAGAACTAACCAGAGGAACTCTGAATTTAGGGACAGCAGATACTGTTGAGCATGGTGGTACTGTAGTCAAGTCCCAGTTTTACATTTCCTAGCAGAAGATTTCTCTGTGGAAACTGGCAGAATGGAGAGAAAAGCTATTAAAATATTAGTCTCTATTTAGCAATCCCATATACACTGAGACCCTTCAGCTAGTAAGCTCCCCTCACCTAGCATGAGATTCTAGTTGACTTTATATATACTGGATAGGGTAGCCTGTGACCACCAGATGTTTGAGAAAATCTTCTACATGAAAGACACCAAAACACGGACTCAGAGGAGGCTGAGTCAATTCAGGAAGTTGAAAAAAATATAACCAATACTCACAAATGTAAGATCCATAGATAAGAGACTATAATGTTATCTCTGATTTAAAAACAGTATACAATGTAAAAGGAGTATCAGAGAAAAGGAAAGAGCTTTTGGGAATAAAATGGGATAATAGAAATTTAAAATATAGGTATATAAGGTTTAGAATATAAAGTTGAATAAATCATTCTGGAAAGAAAATAAAGGTCAAAGAGATAGAAAACTGGAGTATACGTAGTTATTTGGTTTACAAAAAAGGGCATCAGTGCAAATCCACTTCTAAAAAAATGGCCTTCATAAATGATACTTCTCAGTCGGTTATCCAAATGGAAAAAAATCTTGACCTCTACTGTACACTGTATACCCAAATTGATTTGAGATGGATCATGGACCTGAATGTGAGCAGTAAAATATAAAAGTTTAGGGGAAAAAACTTAGGAGAATACTTTCATAACTTGGATAATCCAAGATTTTTTTAAGTAGGCACAAAGAGCACCAACCATTAAACTATTAAGAAGTTAAAAATTGAAATGTATTAAAATTAATAACTTTTGTTACGTTTTCAATGTTTTTCACTAAAAGACAGGCACAGTGAAGTTTATACTAGCTTTCTTCTTAATAGTCCAAGACTAGAAATAACTTAAATGTCCAACAATAGTTGAATGGGTAAATAAAGGGTGGTATAGTCATTATAATCAAGTACAACCCTGAAATAATGAAAATCACTTTATTACATGCAGTATTATTGATGAGTGAAAGAATACAGGTACTGAAGAGTACATAATACATAATTTTTAGGCGTGGACATGTGACTTTCTGTGACTGATAAAATGTGAATAGAAATGTTGCAAATTACTTCTGGGTGTGTTTTTTGTTTGTTTTTTTAACATTCAGTGTGTAACTTGCCATGTTACCTCTCCCCTACTGCCGTCCTCAGATCTTTGGGAGGTTGGGGACTCTATCAGCCCAACCTCTTTAAAGACAACATGGAGCTAAGCCCTCAACAGGCCAGTTTATTTCAGGGAGAAATAAACTGCTGTGTTAAACCACTGATGTTTGGGTTTGCTTTCTAACTGCAACGCAACATAGATCATTTTGATTGATGTCAGGGTACAAGTTTCAGAGGAGAAATGAAAAAGAAGAAGTGATAAAATTTTCATAGAAATAAGGCAAAGCATTTCCCAGAATGAGTTGACTTTAATTTTCAGGTTGAAAGCCTGTCTTGGGGAGCCTGGGTGGCTCAGTCGGTTAAGCGTCCGACTTCAGCTCAGGTCATGAACTCACCGTTTGTGAGTTTGAGCCCCGCATCAGGCTCTGTGCTAACAGCTTGGAGTCTCTTCGGATTCTGTGTCTCCCTCTCTCTATGCCCTTCCCCTGCTCATTCTCTGTCTCTCTGTCAAAAATAAATAAGTGTTAAAAAAAATTAAAAAAGAAAGAAAGCCTGTCTTAGTGTTGAGTAAAACTAATGAATGATACTCACATAATGCATGCTATTTGACATTTTAGAATACTAGAGTAAAGAGACCATCCGAAAAGCTCCCAGAGTGGAATGCAAAAGGATCATGGACCAAGAATTAGGAATCAGAATGGGCTTGGACTTCTCAATATCAACTCTGAAATCTAGAAAACAATGAAACACCTTCGAAATTCTACAACAAATTATAATTTAGTTTTATATCCCAGCCAGTCTTTCAGCCTAGTATGAGAGTACAAAAATAAAAATATTTTAAAAGAGGCAAGGTCTCAAAAATATATCTCTAGTCTATCTTTTCTCAGAAAGTTCCTTCAATATGTTTCATTAAAATAATCTAGAAAGAAAAACAAGCAAACAAAAAATCTAGAAAGATGACCTAGTATGGTTGAGTAGCCCATAATGCTGTTCCTCTGTATTTCTTCGGAACAGAACTGCTAAAATAAAGATTTAAGTTCCTGGGGTTTTTTTGCAGATAGGTGTGGCCATGTGATTAAGTTCTGTTTATGGGATTGAAGTAGAGGTGGTATGCACAGCTTGCAGAAGTGTTTTCAAGTGTTTGAAAGGCTTCTCCTACCTCTTTCTTTTCTGTAGTATATGCATAATAATCAAAGCTCCAGTAGCCATCTTTGATTCTTCCCATGTGTCCTGGGAAATTCAAGCATGGAAAAACAATGAGCTCTGAGGGTCATTCTATACCCTGGAATGTTCTTTCGCCTGTGCTAAGTAGAATCTCATTACATTTGATATTTTGTTTTGAGTTTCTGTTTCTCAGATACAAGGAAGATCCTAACTCAAAAAAAAAAAAAAAAGGATTCTTCGTAAGGGGATTGGGCATAGGAGTGACAGAAGAAATCCTCAGGACTGACAATAAAGAGAAATCTTAGTTTTGGGGGGATGATGTTCTAAATGGGCTATATCTTATTCTTTATTATAGCAAGTCAACATGTAATACGTAAAATGGAAATATTGAGATTTTGCAATATAAACATGTTATTTGGGGGATAGGAGTTAAAAATACTAGAGGAAACATGTAAGAGTCACAAGTTGCCTCTGGGGAGTGGGAAGCAAATATGCACAAGGTAAAAACAAGTGGCACAGAGGAATGTTATTTTTCAGTACAATGTGTGGTGAGCTATTAGATCAATTCAACTCTGTAAATATTACTTTATTATTTACTGTATTTTTAGTGATAAACACTATAAATGATTTTTTTAAAGAAAATGGATACTGAAACACGTGATTTGCATTTTCTACTGTATCTGAATGAGAATGGTAAGAAAGTTCTATTGTTTGTACTAGTTGACTTACCAGAAGGTGATTTAAAGGAATGGCATTCTTAAATTGAGAGACAAAGGTCAAAGACAAGCAATGCCTTAGCTGTTAAAACGTATATCATGAGGCACAAAGCCTGAACCGCATACAGTGGCAGTCCATGGGGAGTGAAGAGGAGTGCCTTTAGTTTGTTTCTGTGACTTATTGCTATGACTTGACACTATTACATTTTGGTTTTTAGCATTTTTAAAGAGGAAGTAATAGTTATGAGAGATGAAGAACTCAGAATTAAGTACTGTAGTTATACACAGAAGGGTAATTTGGTTTTGATGTATTGGCCTGAGCCTGTTAACTAATAATACCAAATTTTAAGTAGCATCTCACCAGTATGAAAAAGAGGTAGCATCATTATTAATGTCTAAACTATAGTGTGTTTCACACAGGATTATGGTAAAGGTCAGGCCATGTTTCTCTGAATTAAAAGCTATTCTGAGCTATCGCATTCCTAATCAACTCAGACCTAAAGGTGCATAGCTCAGTTATAATGAGGCACAATGAATTTAAATAAACTGCAAGATACTGTATAGTGATTTATATGTGCACTGTGGTATCCTTTTAACTCATTAGCAATGAATGATACTATGTGTTTGCAACTGTTTTTTGCTGTATAACTATTTTTTAATCACAATATTTCTTAGTAAAAGTGCCTTATGCTCCCATTTTCTTCTTGTATGTGTAAAGTAAAAGGCAAGGGGTGCTCCTGGCATGTACCCAAACATGAGTCACAGCAGAAAGATACTGGCAAATATCCACTCAAATAAATTTCATAAATTAACAATTTGTAACTGTGCTCACATGTTTATGGTTTCACAGTATAGAACTGCCATGGGAATTGAGAACAAGAAAGGAAGGTTATATGTATGTTTCTGAATTATACTTGAGACTTACCCTCATAGGGACTTTTTAAAAAAAGAAATCATTGAGCACATTTGAGCGTTTAGTGAGAAACAAAAACAAAACACCAAAATTTAGCCAGAAATATGAAATTAGCAAGAGTCTTATTTATCATCTTCTATCTTCTTGTGTACATCCAATAATTCTTGTGAGGAAAAAATCCCTATATTTTGCTCACATAGCAAGTTGACATCTATAGGGCTTTAATTTCATTTAGTAAACCTTTTTCTTTTTTCCTAGATTAAGAGAGAATCTTCTGTGTGTATGATGTAACATTTAAAGATAAAAAAAGAGAGCCTTAGGGGCGCCTGGATGGCTCAGTCAGTTGAGCTTCCAACTTCGGCTCGGGTCATGATCTCACAGCTTGTGAGTTCGAGCCCCGTGTCGGGCTCAGTGCTGACAGCTCAGAGCCTGGAGCCTGCTTCTGCTTCTGTATCTCCCTCTCTCTCTGCCCCTAACCCACTGGCATTCTGTCTCTGTCTGTCTCAAAAATGAATAAACATTAAAATTTAAAAAAAAAGGAGAGCCATAGTATTGATACAATTCTATTTGTGGGTTGCCCAGTCATGTCCACTTTTTGTGGTGGTCAAAGGAGACTGGTCAGACATCCTGAGAAATCAGTTTCTTTTAATGCTTACGAATCCTATTCAGATATTACATTCATCCTAAATTATACTCTCCCCACTTGAAATGGAATCACTATTCTTAAAATTGAGTTAATTTTAACCAGGCCTTTGTATTCAGACATTTCTCTCGTGGGGTTCAACTGCTTTTGAGTTGCATTATCAGTTACATATCCTTCCCATTTTTTTTCTTGGTGAGTTTTTAATTTATATCTCTTTGGCCTTATTGATTCTACAATAATGTCACAAATGCTGATAACTTTTCCTTAATATCTATTTTGTGTTCTTTCTTTTTGGTAGTAGGACTGAAATTTTACCTAGCTAAATAGCCACCAACAACAAATTCTATTTCTTTGTCTCCCTTGAAGCTATGTATTGTGGAATGAGTCATATCCTCTCAAAATTTGTATGTTGAAGTTCTAACCCCCACTATTTCACAATGTGGCTATATATGGAGATTGGGTTTGTTATAGAAGTAATTAAGCTTAAGTGAAATCATTAGTGTGGGTCCTAATCCAATATGACTGGTATCCTTATGAGAAAAGGAGACTAGGATAGAGAAATGCACAGAGGAAAGACCAAATGAAGGCACTGAAAATGGTGACCATCTGCAGGCCATGGAGAGGGGCCTCAGAAGAAACAAACACTGCTGATACCTGCATCTCTGACTTCTAAACTCCAAATTTGTGAGGAAATACATTCCTATTGTTTAAGCACTCAGTCTTTGGTACTTGGTTATAGCAGTTCCAGCAAACTAACACAGTAAGAGTGGCCATGGGATTGAGTTTGGATTACTGGGGTATAAGCAGAGGCCATATTTGCAGTTTCTAGGTCATTTCCCTAAAAGACAAGGTGGAATATGCTGGATTGTCTCTTTTCTCTTTTCACAGGCTAAAACTCGGATGTGTAGGTGATTCTTTTTTGTGTGTTCAAATAAGGTCAACACCTAGGGCATGATGAAACAACAAGATAGAAGGAACTGGCCCTCAAATGACCTTGTGGAGAAGAACCAGCCAGCCAGCCAGGAATGTTCATATCTGGTCTATTCGGTAAGAGATAAGTAAACTTTTATCCTGTTTAAGCCACTGAATTATCTGGGTCTTCATTACTATAGTTTGTCCTTTACCCTAACTAGTAATACATGTATGGAGTCAGTATCAGATACAGGATTTCTACTCCATTTCCTCTTTAATTTTCATTTATATTCTATATGTAATACATAATACAGTTACATATAGTAAATTATAAACATAAAATAATATCCATATGTATTAATTGTATGTTACATTATCACAAACTACTATTTTCATTACAATTTCCTTTCTATTACAGTTCCAGCAGTAAAATATCTTAAGTACACTTGTCTTTCTTTTCTTTTCTTGGTCATCATCAGGCAGTCTTTATGAACTATAATTAAACTTAAGTACATTCTTCAGGAAGATCATCTGAGGGACCAGAGACATCACAGTCATCACTGTAAATCATAAAGATGGTGTCCACCCACAGCCTACCTCAGCTCCTATCCAAGCACTTGTTTGAGGTTGTTCTGATTAAGTCCTATTATTAATATTACTATTGCCATTATTATTTCACTGAACTGTGAAGCTGGAAGATGTAGCCTTATTTTTTATAGGCTTCTTTAAAAAAACATGTTTTTAATGTTTATTTATTTTTGAGAGAGAGAGAGGCAGAACATGAGCAGGGGAGGGGCAGAGAACGAGGGAGACATAGAATCCAAAGCAGACTCTAGGCTCTGAGCTGTCAGCACAGAGCCTGACACAGGGCTCGAACTCACAGACTGTGAGATCATGACCTGAGCCGAAGTCAGATGCTTAAATGACTGGGCTACCCAGGTGCCCCGTCTTCTTGATTTTCTACATGTTCATTTCTAATCATGCCATGTGATTTTTTTTTTTTTTTAATTTGAGAGAGAGAGACAGAGAGAATGAGTTGGGGAGAAGACCAATGGCAGAGAGAGAGTCTTAAGCAGGCACCATACTCAGTGTGGAGCTCAACAACGGCGTCTATCCCATGACCCTGAGATCACGACCTATCAAGAGCCCAAATCAAGAGTTGGACCCTTAACTGACTGAGCCACCCAGGTGCCACTGATTTTTTTGTTACAAACATTATTGACCATAATATGCAAGTTTGGTAGAAATAATACCCACCCTTTCTATCTCCTACTAGTTTCCGGACATTCCAGATGATTTCTACTAACTTTAAAGAGCTTTAATCAGCATAGAAGGCGCTTCTTGTTTTTATAGTCAGAAAGTCCAGCTTTTCCTGCCCTAACTTGATATAATCTTGCTGCTCTTTTTTGGGTAGTCTGTTCTGCATTGAATAAGCATGTTTTAACATTCAAAACCTAAGATTTGCAGCTTGGGGAAAGATGATGTCCTCTGAATGAAGTGGTGCATCAAATGCCACTAGCAGACATTTGGAATCTCTTTTCATTGTGATTTATATAAAATAGCTTGCAAGGAAAGCCTGCTCACAAACACGTGTTCAACTGGAGTACTGTTGGGAACTAAAAGATGGATAATTTGTTTGCTCTCTCTCAAAAGAAAAGATAAGTTTAGTTTGACTGAATGGTGGTAATTCCATCTCCCCTCTCTTGCATTAAGTGATTAACCCTCTGGAAGTCCGTGATCTGCTTTGAAGTCCCTAGCTTCAAAAGACTCCCCACATGAGATCTATTCACATAAACCTGAGTTCCCCTAAATAGAAAAAAAAACCTTCTGCATTTTACTCAATTTTTTTTTCACTTGATGAAATGTCTTTAAGCCTCAATAGGATTTTGAGATTACCATAATTTTTTCTCAGATGCACCACTGGGAGGGTAGAGCTTGAAGGTCCAGGCCCACAGTGTTCTGTTCCTTGGAAATCAGGTAGGAAGGTGATTGGAAATTGTTCTTAGGGCTTTTTCCTTGTCCTGCCATCAGGTTAACTCTCAGGCTAAGAAACAATGAATTGACACTGTAAGGAGGACTTAACATTCCAGAATAAACATCTTTCAATTTTGAACAGAAAATGCAAATTATTTCCTTTTTTTTGACTATCTGAACCCTGGAGAGTGTACTCTATTTGATAATTTCAGATTTAATTAAGTAATTGGGCATAGTTCTCAGTGGAGAAGGGCAAATAAAATACTCTTGGCTTGAGTGATCGCTTTAATAAAGTGAGTTTCTTCCTTTCCATTAACTTTCATTGAAAATAATTCATTTCAAATGAGAGTTGAAATCATCCTGGTCCTAAAACATCTCATAATTGAACACCCAACCAAAAAAAGAAATTAATATAGCAAGACAAAGAAAAAGATGAAGCCTAAATACATACAAGCATTTAGTAGAAAACTAAAAAGTTCGAGCTTCCGATACTGTGTTTGCATTTATATTATTAGTTACCATCAGTATAAATTATATGTTGAGTATTATAATGTGCAGAAATAAAATTATGTAAAAGTTTTAGATTTAGATTTTCTGGAATTAATAATCTAAGGGGGAGTTTCTTTTATACATATATATTCAGGTATGTTGTGGTTGAAAGATTTCAAAATCCACTAGACTCCTAAAATATTTAGAAGCTTCATTCATTCATTTGTTCAGCTAATTTTTCTTGAACAAAAACTACATTTTGACAGATGGCCTTAAAATTTCCCCTCAGCTTGAATAAATGTCATATAGGTTTCTTCTGGACTATAGTCCCTGGCTTACCCTTCTTTGGACCATTTACTTTAGAAAACTTTCAATTATAAATTCTTTTTCTGCCCCTTTGATATTTAAATCTTCTCTCAGCCTCTTGCCAGTTTTACATCTCAGGAATGTCTTTCTTAAGGACCTGGCAGCCATCTCTTTGACATATAATCATTTAGAAAGATAGTATTCCTATCTTCCAGTCTCTGTAGGAGGGTAGGAACCTAACATTGATCATTGCTAATTTACAGATACAATGCCTAATTGCATTAACCACCCCCCACCCCCCGTAACACCTTCCAGTACTTTTGCACCAGCTACTGCATTACTGAGAATCTCTCCCACCTTTTGTTTCAGCACAATTGAGTTCAGTCTCTCTCCCCTATTGCAATACTTTTTGTGTTTTTTTGTTTTTAAGATCTGCCTTCCCTATTTAACTTATCCAGTGCAATTTTTCTTTGATAATTCCAAATCCTATGTTAGTGGGAAATGTAAGGCATGATTGGAATAGATGTTCTTGCCCTCAAAGAGCTTACAGACTATTGAAGTTATAACAATACCTTGCTGTAAAGGCTCTTTCAAGGGAAACTTCAAGTACATATTGTAGATCCATTTAATTCACATTTGAGTTTATGTGCAAACTTGAATATTCCACAGGTCCTATGGAATGATGATGCTTATCTGAAAGTTTCTGGAACAAAGCCCATCCCAAGTTTACATGTCAAGGCAGGTTTACATGGAGGCAGAAAAGTGGTGTTGATGGAAGGGTAATAAAATGGTATTTCACTTAGAAGTAACTTCACCAGGGTTACTGGATTATTGAATTACCATATGTAGATATGCTACTCTGTATTGTCTGTATTATACTTTCCTCTCATTTTCTTTTCAAATATGATAACTAAACTGCTAACATCTTAGTATGGAATGATACATAATATAGTTCTCCCTTAGAACATGAGAGACTAGGGTGTCTGGGTGGCTCAGTCAATTAATTGTCTGACTCTTAATTTCAGCTCAAGTCATGATCTCTCGGTTGGTGAGTTTGAGCCCTGTGTGGGGTTCTGTGCTGATGGCAGAGAGCCTGCTTGGGATTCTCTCTCACACTCTCTCTCTGCCCCTCCCCTGTTCTCTCTCTGTCTCTCTCCCAAAGTAAATAAATAAACATTAAAAAAAGAAAAGAACATGAGAGACCCTGGATATCCAGGGAACATTGGGAAGTTGGGCTAGAGCTCCCGGGAGTAGAGGGAAGTGATTTCTGAGACTGGTTCTGGGAAGATTTCTATAGAAACATTAAGGTGCTTTTGAGGTTGTAAAAAATTCAAATAAAACGGTGCTCATAGAAATTAAATGCATTAATGTCATTTGTAAAAATAGAGAATGACTATGGTAAAAAAAAAAAAAAGGTAACTGATTTGGGGTCAGAACTAAAGTTTCAAAAGTATATGATTAAATGTGCTGCTTATCTTGATTTTTTACTTAGGTATATCCAGTTCTTAATGTCTATGGGGACGGTTGTGTTTTGGCTCTTTCTAATGTAGCCTACTAGGTATTTTTCTTTCTGTTCTTCTGCTGGGGAACCTTGTCGAAAAGAAAAGACCACTGATTGATTCATGAGCAGGACCTGGGTACTCTGAGGCGCCTCACCCCCACTCCCTCTCCTAGAAATGTGGGTTCTACTCACCTTTTTTGCTCTCAGGGGCTGCTCCAAGGACATGTCCTTGCATGACTGAACCCAGTTAAGGCCTCTTTATAAACTTTTAAAATTTGGCAGGTGGGCGTAGGTATACATTTGTCTTGCTGCCACCCAAGACAAACCTTGCATTGAAGTTCCCTGTGCTGCAATTTAAAACTGCCACCTCCCAGTCTGGAGTGGCCTGCTTCTTTCTTCGGTCTCTCCTGCCCTGTGAGTACAAGAGCCAGCTTCAGATTTCACCAGGGAAGCTCTGGACAAGGTTGTGAACCAACATCCTCATCTCTTTCTCCCATGAGCTCTATCCAACTTTTATTCCAAAATGAAGCTTTGTATGTGCGCTCATATGTTTTTTCCAACTTTACCGAGGTATCATTGACAAATAAAAGTGTATTTCAAGGGAACAACACGATGATTTGATCTATGCACACATTGTGAAAAGATTCCCGTAATCTACTAAATTAACACATCCATCACCTCACATAGTTACCTTTTTTTTTTTCTTTTGACGAGGACGCTAAGTTCTAGTCTCTTAGCAATTTATTTTATAAATGGTAGTATTTTTGTTATACATTAGACCTTCGGAATTAACTCATGTTATAACTGAATGCTTGTAACTTTTTATCAGCCTCTCCCCATTTTACCTATCCCTCAGGACTTGCCACCCACTATTCTCTCTGTTTCTGTGAGTTCAACTTCATTTATTTATCTATTTCTGTATATAAGTGATACCATGAAGTATTTGTCTTTTTTGGACTTATTTAGCCACATTTATCCATGTCACCACAAATGGCAGTATTTTCCTCTTTTGTAAGGCTAAATAATATTCCACTGTGTGTGTTTGTGTTCCATTTGTTGTATCACATTGTGATACACAAGTGTTCCACATTTTGTATCACATTGTGTGTGTGTGTGTGTGTGTGTGTGTGTGTGTAGATCTGTCTATCCATCCATTAATCCATCCATCCATCTATATCACATTTTCTTTATCCATTCATCCATTGATGGATGCTTGTGTTGTTTTTCCATATCTTGGCTATTGTGAAATAATGTTACAGTGAACATGGGAGTGCAGACATCTCTTTGAGATAATCATTTCCTTTCCTTTGGATATATACCCAGAAGTAGGATGGAGGGATCATATGGTAGTTCTATTTTTAATTTCTTGAGGAATTTCCATACTGTCCAGAAGTGAATTATTTTTAGAGTAATGTAAATATGTGGAATCTGAAGAAATACCATCTGATAAGAACATTAACCTAAGAAGGGATTTTGCATTTGCTGTATGTCAATCTAGAATGCTCTGCCCGCAGGCCTTCATATGGCTAACTTCTTCTTGTCATTCATGTCTCAACTCCCGTCACCTCTTTTGTGAGGCCTTCCCTAGTCACCAAAGATAAAGTAGCCGCCTCCTCACACCCTGCCAACTGTTCCAGAAAGATTTTGTCCTACCAGTCTATTTAAATTCTTCATTGCCTTTACTACTACCTAGAATTATTCTTTCTTTAATTTATTTACTTCTTTACTAACCATTTTCCCATTAGTAAACAAGCTCCATCAAATAAGGGATATTATCTGCATCATTCAGTGTTACTTCTGCAGTCTCTAAATTATGCCTGATGCATAGTGCACTCTCAATAATGAAGGAAACTTCATATTAAAATCATTTTTTGCCCTAAATATATTAACTCCTCTCTCCCCTGTTTTGCCATTATTTGAATTCCATATTTTATATTTTCACTAAAAAATTACTTTTTCTTTTTCTAATTAACTCTTCTAAATTCTAGTTGAAGAACAAATGTTTGTTTGCAATTGTGTTTATTTTCCATTTTGTATTTGTGACCTAGATCATTGGAAGTATATATGAAAACCAGAATGTGTCTTATTATGAGCAATTTATTTCAAAAATATGAAGGTTATATAAGGAACAAGGCTTTATCAAAACTTAATTTGTAGGATGAAAGGAGTTGACAAGTTCTATCACCAACTCATATCTGCAATATAAAAAGCTGAGCCCCCATGAGAGGTCCTTCAAAGACGCACTTTCTGGTTTTGTTTACTACAATCACAGGCATTCTCTGTGCTTTGTTCTGTAGGTTGCTTAATATATCATTTGGTTCTACATGTTTCTTTCTCCTGATATTTCTTTTATACTGTCAGATCCTGCCATGTCCATTCAAATCTAAAATTGTCTGAAACTATCTAAGTCACAACAAATCTGCTGTGTGAATAAAATCTTTATGGAGAGCTGTGAGGTTTCCAAGGCACATGCATAATAGAAATTCAATATCACTTCATTTGAGTACAGGCAGAACCACCAATAGCTGCATTTCACAGAGACCCACAAATTGTGCTCTGAAAAGAATGATTGCCACAGAATGCCTGTGTGCGGGAGCCCGCTAATGCCTTCCACAGCGGGCTGTGTGAGTCACCTCAGGGTGGTACCAGGAGAGGGGGCGCTCCCCAAGTCATAATTTTACTAAAAGCTTTTAATAATAATCAGTTTTGATTTTTAACAACATATTCCTCTCAGTATAAAAATTAAATTCAAATAGGAAAAATGGCAATCTGCACAAGCTGCTGTAAAATGGAGAATTTGGCATTAGCTTCTTTAACTTTAGTGCCAAAAAGCAGTTAACAACAACAAAAAAAGCTTATAAATACAAAGTTTAATGTGTTATCTCTTTTAGGCTTAAAGTATTAATAAGAACTGATTCTCCTGGACAAAAAGTAAGGTAGGAAGAGAGTCTTATGTGTTTGCCAGTATATGCACAGAGAGTGAGAGAGAGAGAGAGAGAGAGAGGGAGGGAGGGAGTTCTATTTGGATTAGAATAAATATTAAGAAGTTTGTTGCCTCCTTTCTTTTAAGAGAATCTTGTTGAAATAAATGTTGCTCAAAATAAGCAAAGGAAAACTTAGGGTTCATGAAGGTTAAGAGTATTTTAGGGACTATTTTAGACCAACATATGATTATCTTAGGTAGATTCTGAACTCTAAGAATATGAGTAATATAAAATTTAATATACTGGATTGGGTTTCCAAGAGTATTTTCCATTCAGGGGATATTTGTTCAACTGAAATTTTTACCTGAAGCTTACATTATCAAAATAATTTAACATCTAAAATCTAAATTTAATATCTTAGTGAATAATATATGTATGAAAAAATAATAGTCTAATAATACTCCGGTTCATACATCATTTTCTAAAGGGTTAACTGATCAGCTGAAATGAAACCTTATAAAATGTACAATTATTAAAATCAATTTAAAGCTCAGAAGTCTCAAGTTATTATTGCAGTTGTGTCTATAATGTTCAATTCTAAAACTACAAAACTTTGGATGACTCTAGCACATTTTTTATGACTTCTAAAAGAAAAACAACTCATAATAATATATGGTTATAAAGCAATAATTGATTAGAATCTTTAATTAAACATCCAAGACCAACTGTATCAACTGATGGCTTTGAAGCAGTCACCGATTCTATGAGATCTAAGTCACGTAGAACCATGGTGATTTTAGACCAAAATGCAGGCCGGGGAGAAACGGTATTTTTTTCCTTTATTAAAACTTAGTAAAAAGGCACAAACTTTTAGCCAGAAAGTGACTAAGTTCTGAGAATCTGATATTAAACATGGCAGCTATCATTGGTAACTATTATATAGTTGAAATTTGTTAGGAGAACGTAAGTGGTCTCGCACACACCTACAAATAAGTATGTGAGGTAGTGGATGTGATCATCAAGCAGATGGGGGGATCCTTTCCCACGGTATATGTATATCAAATCACCAGTATATGTACACTTTAAATATCTTACAATTGTATTTGTCAAATGTACTGCAAAAAATCTGGAAAAAAGTAAAATATAACTGTGGAATGGAAATATAAATAAAATGAAAACCTAGTAACAGAATTTGACTCACACAAACCTCCCCCCCCCCCCACAAGCCCCCAGAGCCATGACTGGGTAAAAAGAGTCTAAAACGAGTATCTCAGAGAACTACTGCTATTGTGTGAAACTGATCTCTTCATAAAGATTTAAAAGGACAGTTTCTAGAAGTGTAAAAGGAGAAGGACTTTTCTCTTTCTTTTTCTTTTCTTTTTTTTTTCCATTACAAGGAGTACTACCGACAAATTTCATCCATTTAAAGTAAATGAACCATTAGAGGGAGGGTAAGTGCTTTTTGGTCTCTGAATTAGTTAGGTCTCAATGAATTTTTTTTACCAAATCTGAAAGTCTCTTAAAGAAAAACTCTAGGGGCACCTGAGTGGCTCAGTCACTTGAACATCTGACTTCTGCTCAGAATATGATCCCATCTTTGTGGGTTGGAACATGGGCCTCTGGGTTGACAGCACAGGGCCTGCTTTGGATGCTCTGTCTCCTCTCCCTGCCCCTAACTGCTCACACTCTCTCTCAAAAATAAATAAATAAACTTAACAAAAAAGAAAAACTATAAAAAACTGACTAAACATGAAAAAATGTGATCTTAAACTGTATTGCTGAAGTCCAGTTTTAATTAAAAAAATAAAGAAAAACGCTTGTGCCATGTTATCAAATATTTTTATTAAAAATAAAATGAGTTGATGAGTTGTCAGCATAGAGCCCGACGTGGGACTCAAACCCATGAGTCGTGAGATCCTGACCTGAGATGAAGTCCGGCGCTGAACCGACTGAGCCACCCAGGTGCCCCTCAAATATTTTTAAATTGTCAATTATTAACATGACTCTAAATATATATGAAGTAAATTGTTTTATCATGCACAATACCTTACTCATCAGTATTTCTGCATGTCTCTAGGATAACAATAATCAATATTTGTGAGAACTCAGATGATAAGAACAGTTGCTACTTACAGAGCACCTACAATATCCCAAACACTGAGAGGTGATGTACGGTGTTTCAGGCTGTTTACTTTTCAGTCACGAGTGGCATTCGAATCCTGCTTCTGTCACTTATTAGTTGTGGAGACTGCAGGGAAGGAAAAATTCCTCCTCTACTCGACAAGGTTTTCCAGCTAAACTAAACATTAAATTCATATAAGACTGATCAACAGGAGAAAAAAAACTGAAGTGTTATTACTTGCACACGGAGGTCCAATACTAAAATTGAAACCTAAATAAATGACTAAGGCAGGTAGTTTCTATATTTTTTAGACAAAGGGAAAGAATCTGTGAGGATTTGGCAGGACAAAGAAAACTCAACTTTGGGAGCTTCAATTAATAAGGAATTCTAAACAGAATTTGGGACATGGTAGCGGTAAATGAGTAAAAAGTAACAAAGGTTGTTTATACAGCCATCTTGCTCTAAATCCCTGTCTCTGGTCATAGGGATGTCTCTACATCTTGGTACAGGGAGGGTGCCTTTCACATGGGAGCTTTATTTTCTGTTTTAAGGGGGACAGGTGGAAGACAATGACTCGAGTTGAGAACTCCGTTTCCCACACATACAAGGAATTCATGGTAATGTTTTTTTTTAATGCTTTATTTCTTGACCATGCCAAATAACAGACTAGATTATACTTTGTTTTGATCAATACTCCTAAAGTAGATTCGGAACTTAGTAAATTTATGATACTGACACGCAAGCCAAACTATAATGTGGAAGCATAGATATTTATTATTGCTATATTTAATATACTTGGAAAAGTGGTAATAGTCTTAGAGATTTTATGATATGTTTATACATATGTATATGTATATTGTTGATTACATACATGCACCTAATTGTTTAAAACACACATTGTAGCAAATCTCCTGTAATTTATTTTTAGTTTTTCTCTCTTATGGCATAAAGTTATCTTTTAGCTTATATTTTCATATTATTGGTATAAACTTTTCTTCCTGAAAGTAGAATGTACAGTAGGTTTTTGTTTTCAGTAGCCCTTCTTCTGGCAGAAGGGGCTCATCTCTTTCTCTTGGTGGATTGAAGTGATTCTGTAAGGTTCAGATGGGCTGACCCTGCCCCTGGCTTCAGACTGGCCCACTGCTCAGACCTGCCTGTAATGAACACTACATTTTTCTGCCACCATTTTGATTGGTTCAGGACTAGGTATGTGACCCAAACTGTAACATTCAAAACTCTAGGACTTTTGCCTGAGATATTTAGAGTACTGTTAAGTCCAATAGTGTCACCGTTGACCATCTTTGTCACTACATAAGAAGAACCTGCTTGAAGTCGAAGAGAACAAAGCTAACCAGGGATAGAGAAGAGTGAGTCTTGAGGACACTGACTCTTAGTTATGGGACTTTTAAGTTATGTAAATTGATACCTTCCCTTTTTTGTTCAAGCCCATTGAGTTGGATATTCTTTTGTCTGCAAAGATCCCTGGACCACCTGGGTGGCTCAGTCAGTTAAGCTTCAAGGCTCAGGTCATGATCTCCTGGTTCTGAGTTCGAGCTGTGTAAGGCCCTGTGTAAGCCCAGACACTGGAGTCTGCTTCAGATTCTGTGTCTCTCCTTCTCTTTGCCCCTCCCCTGCTCGTGTTCTGTCTTTCTCTGTCTCTCAAAAAATAAATAAATGTTAAAAAAAAAGATGCCTAAGAGGGAGTAATGGTTTTGGAATTTTAAATAAACTAATGATGCACACTTAAACACAAGCTTGAATTCCCAATTGAAAAGTAACTTTAATGTTTCACCTTAATTTTTTAATATGTAACTTTTGCCTTAATATTTCTTATGCCAATAACTTTTTGAAAAAAATTTTTAATGTTTATTTATTTTTGAGAGAGGGACAGAGACAGAGTGTGAGTGGTGGAGGGGTAGAGAGAGGGAGACACACAATCCAGAGCAGGCTCCAAGCTCTGAGCTGTCAGCACAGAGCCTGAAGCGGGGCTCAAACTCATGAACCACAAGATCACGACCTGAGCCGAAGTCGGATGCTCAACCGACTGATCCACCCAGGTGTCCCACAGGCCAATAACTTTTTAATTAAATGTAAGTAAACATTCATCGATACTCTTCTTTTTCTTTTTTCTTCTCTCTCTCTTCTCATTCTTCCACTTTTGAATCATCAGATTTAGAGAAGAAAGAATGTCAAGTCCCTTGAATAAAAAAAGGTTATCCTTTCATTTTTATAATGTTAGATTTTTAACATGCTATATACTCAGTCAAAAAGAAAAAAAAACCCTCTGTCAAAACAGTTTCATTACTCTCATTTTTAATTTTAATTTTTTTGGTAATGTGGGACTACTGCTGATTTGTGCAACAAAACATTATTTGCCGAATCCCTGTAATGATAGCAGCAAGTCTCCTGTTAGTCTTACCCCTTGGGACAAGGTTCACTGCCAACTACTTGCATCTACTTTTTGCAGATTCAGCAATTTAGAAATAGACTGAACTGAATCGAATAACCTGCCATTATTAACATTTAAACTATTCGCGTCCACAATTTGACATTTAAGTGTCTTGAGAGCTTCCCAATTGTGATGCTGTGCTCTTGATTTCTGTTGTATCCATTGAAAGTATTTTATTCAGAAGTGTCTGATTTTGTGTATCACTATTGAAACAGTCAATAGTTATAAACATTCCAAGTCAGCCCCCCTGAAAAAAGTCATTCCATGTTTTCTCTTGTGATTATAGATATTTAATTTTTGAAAGGTTGAATGCAGGTGCATTCCACTTTTAGAATATTAAAATTACATATTTAATTACATAAAAATTAATTTATAATGTGTTGCTTGAATTCTAAGTGAAATTCCTTAAGGATTTACTGAAATGGCAAGTTCTTTGAAGGATTAAATATTTTATAGTACTAGTCTGCTTTATTTATTTTTCTCTGTATATGCATAATAATTTTGTCTGTTCTTGTGAAAAATAATAGATCAAAAGAGAAGTTTTGTTTTATTTAATATTCAAACAGAATTTCTTAAATCTTGAATGTGAACCAGGAAATTTTCTAAGCATTCTAGTATCTCTTAAGGAACTCATAGTATAGATGAGAATACAGTGAATATCAGTGTTGGTGGCCATGACCTTTCTGTGTATACAATGAAAAAAAAATAGTATCCACTTCCAAGAAACTTAAAATGTAGTTTGGAAAAGAACACATACAAACAATAAATGATACAAGCCATATCTGGGTAAATTAGAAATACTGTTCTAGGGGTGCCTGGGTGGCTCAGTCGGTTGAGCGTCCAACTTCAGCTCAGGTCATGATCTCACGGTTCGTGAGTTCGAGCCCCTTGTCGGGCTCTGGGCTGATGGCTCGGAGCCTGGAGCCTGTTTCCGATTCTGTGTCTCCCTCTCTCTCTGCCCCTCCCCCATTCATGCTCTGTCTCTCTCTGTCTCAAAAATAAATAAACATTAAAAAAAATTAAAAAAAAAATACTGTTCTATAGTGTTGGCAATTCTGTAGGTAACCGGAAGAAGTAGAGGGAACTTTCATTTGAGGAGAATACAATTAGTAAAATTTGGATATGCAGTTAGCAAGTGGCAGAGTACTCCAAGTTAGAGCAAAGGTTTATTAAAAACCTCAGAGATATGGGAAACGGAAGATATTTAAGGGAGATTAGTTTTACTTGAGGGGTATGTATAATGATTGGCAGCTAAATTGTAAAGTTAGAGTGTTTCTGAGATGGAAGTTGTGGAATGAGTAGTATTGCCAGAAAATTAATCTGGTGATAGATATATAAATAGGAGTAGGCAGGAATTGCCTAGAGAGAGGATGTTTTCTTTGAAGGAATTATTATAGGAATATTAAAGGAAGATATTAGGAAGTAGGGCAGGGTATTGTAAAAGGAATACAGGGAATTAATGTTAGACTTATTATTATGGTGCTAGAGTTTATGTGATTTTTCTGGTTAACTAAATCCAAAAGAGAAATAGTAGAAATTATTTTCCAAAGTCACATACAATATCTCCAAGCTTACTGTGTTAGAGAATGGTGGTTATGAAGCTATGGTTAGCATTAACTTCATGTTCTTTAAAATTTCCATAATACCATCTATACTCTGAGGTTTTAGGTGTTCCTCATCTACACATGCCATTTTTCTCCATGGGAAGCTATGGTATAGATGGATCTAGATTAAAGTGCTAGAATAAACATGAAAGCATTTGGACAATAGGAAAATATGTAAGTTGTTTATTTCACTTTATAAAGAATTATATTCTGAAAAAAACAGGTTAGAGGAATATTACTGTTTCCTTGATGATAGTGGAAGTATAATTATTATATCAATATATAATTACAAATTAATGAAATTTTAATGTATCATGAAATATTAATATAGTTCTTCGAACTCTTTCCTTGGCCTCTTGTGTGGTATTTTTTATTTATTGTGTGACATGATAATCATACAATTGTTGTGAAAGAGTTGTTTCATTTTGAAGCATGAAAGAGTTAAATCCTTAAAAACACTCTGGGTTGAAATTTCATAGATATTCTGATCACAAAAGAGTACTTTCCAACAAAACTTGAGGAATTCCTCTTGGGGCCTTTTTACACCCAAAGCAAAATTATTTTTCTCATTTGAATTTTTTTCTAATCTTTTTTTAACTCTTGAAAACTTATCTAATGACTTTAATTTAAAAATGGTAACTTCCTATTGGTTTTTAATGACAATGTCAGTTTTAGAATAGTTCCTGGTTTCTTAAAAGAAGACAAAGGTTAATGAATCCTGTAAGAGCCAAGTAAATGAGTTTTGCTAATTTTTTAACAAGTAGAGAGTTTCAGAACTGTAGAATATATATATATATATATATAGTGTGTGTGTGTGTGTGTGTGTGTGTGTGTGTGTGTGTGTATTCTTGAAAGGCCACATGTGTCTGGAGCTACTCCACATAATGAAGCAAGTAAGCAGTGTGGGGTGTATCTTTAATCTAATTCTATGCTTATGTGACTCATACGTGCATAGGTTTATTTCAAACTGTGATTACTTGAATTTCAATTCACATATTGAAGATTTTTTTCTTTTAAAAATATGTAATAAGATCCAGTGCCAAGAAAAATCTGCATCTACATTTTGTTTTAAGTTTATTTATTTATTTTGAGAGAGAGAGAGCACACCAGCGGGGCAGAGAGAGAGAGAATCCCAAGCAGTCTCTGCGCTGTCAGCACAGAGCCTGATGAAGGGCTCGAACTCAGTGAACCCTCAGATCATGACCTGAACCGAAATCAAGAGCCACCCAGCTGACTGAGCCACCCAGGTGCTCTAGCTTTTATTTTCTTAAGATTTACAATACCAAATATCTCCCCAGATGTTGGAAAATATTAAATACTCTGGGTAGATTTTGTCTTTGACTTTGGATCAGGCTATCAGCTGTTACGTTAAAACCACTGCATAGCTTTATAATATAGAGCATGCTGTTTGTAAACAATCACTGTCAAGTCTTGATTTTTTCCTCTGAGTTTAACTCTTTCAGTTAGCTCTGACCAGATTATAGACATGTATTAGCCTCTGCCATCACCCTAGTTTCCACTAAGCAAGTTGACAGGTGAATGAGCCTTGGAAGTGCCCTGGCCCTGACTATGGAATTAGGAATGCAGTAGAGAGTCAGTGGAGGAGATAAAGCAGAGAATATTTTCCCCAAACAAACAGATTCTAGGTACATAGTGAGGGCTAAAGGGGAGGAAGATGATTTGACAGTGAGAGAGGATCAGTTGCAGGACTCAACATTATAAAACAGTTCTCTCACACAGAATCATTTATGGACCATTATGAGTTTTCACAATGTGTCCAACTTTGTTCTGGTTGTTTGGGGAAGCATGGTTAACAACACTGACTAAGAAGAACTTAAATCTAGTGAAGGGTCAGGTGTGAACAGGTGTTCACATCTAAAAGGAACAAGGAAGATCACCTTTAACACTTAAGTTCTTTGGTGTGACAAAAGTCTTTCCAACTGCCATATGAAAAAGGTACATTGATCCCAATTTATAGATGAAAAAAGAGCCCGGAAAATGTAAGTAAATTGTCCAAAGTCATATACTTACTAAGTGAGAGACTGGGATTTAAGCATATCAGTCTGAATAAAAAAACTGATGTCCTGGGGTGCCTAGGTGGCTCAGTTGGTTAAGCGTCTGACTTCGGCTCTGGTCATGGTCTTGCAGTTTGTGAGTTTGAGCCCTGTGTCGGGCTCTGTGCTGACATCTCAGAGACTTGAGCCTGCTTTGGATTCTGTGTCTCCCCTTCTCTCTGTACCTCCCCCACTCATGTTCTGTTTCTCTCTCTCTCTCTCTCTCTCTCTCTCTCAAAAATAAATAAACATTAAAAAGCTGATTTCCTTTTCACCACAGCACACACGGCTCTAGAAGTTTGTGGAGTATTATGAACATACATAAGCAAAGTCCCTGGGAACATGGTCTTAGGAGGGGCAATCTTTTCTGAGCTCTGCCACTTAGATCTGTGGCCTTAGACTGGTTACTTGAAATTGTTAGCCTTAGTGGGGTAATCATATATCTGCCTAATCAGATTATTGTGAGGATAAAGATAATAAATATAAAGCATTTAGCACAGTGCCTGGGACATAATAAGCATTAAAATATGCTCTCTCTTATTATCATTATCATCATTACTATTTATGATATTTTATTATTCTTTCATGATGAGGAAAGCTATTTGCCCTTTTATAATTTGTAACTGGAATGAAGGACCATGGCCTGAAAGGGCAAGAAAGAATATAAGTATAGATTTAAAGATCTAAAATTTGGGAGATGCTAGATATATAAAATCTGTACTCTTGGTTTCAACATTATTTGAAAAATTTAACTGAATTGTCACTACGTATATGGATCATTTTGGTGTTAAATATTCAAATTAGATGTATATTTTCCGTTCTTGAGTTATTTTCGTATGAGACAAAGCAAGTACATGTAATGATGGCATCATTAAAAACACAGCATATTTAACAGAAAACATAAATGAGTTATTTATAGTATTTGCATAAATACATTTGTGGCATATACATTCTTCTTTTTTGAGTTTTAAGTAATGCTGTATTCAATTGCATATTAACCTTACAATTATACACAAGCTATGCAATTAAATGCTCACTTAAAATTAGCAATTATAAATTTTCCTGCATATATAGTAGCTCCTAAAGAATGTAATGCACTTGCAGTAATATCTACTATATTGTGTGTTGGTTTTCTGCTGTTCAGCAAAGGGATAGAGTGGGGAAATAATTTCACACTGCATATAATGCATCTGATATGAAGGAAACTTGAAAATTATTTAGTTACAGATTTCTCTGACCAGGCTTGCAAAGTGGCATATATTATGTTAATGGGCAAGCATTTGAAAATGAATTTGAATATTAAATGCACTAAGTTTGGGTTCTGACATGAAGGAAGGCATAGTTGATACACAATTTACAAACAGGTTCTTGTTAACTCTTTTGTTGCTGTGGCTCACAGTCATGCTTTGTGCTTAACATTTGTAATCTTATAATTTTTTCGTCACCGAAAATTCCATAATATTGAAATCTCTTAGACTGTACAAATGAAGTTCTTTTAGAGTATTAGATTTTTAGGCATATTCTACATTCAACTGTGCTCCTTGTTCAATGAAAAATTGTTGCTTATTCATTGAAAGTTATAAGTAGAAAAGAAATGAGCAACATCAATCACTGTATTAATGATATACTATATTTTTCTAGCTTTCATTTGTAAAGGAGCACAATTTGATTGGGTATATATTGGAATGTATCCTACCAAGCCACCATATATATTCAACCAAAATATCTGGTTTTCAAGTCATAGCAGAGGTCACATATTTACTGACTGTTGGACTCAGAGTATTTAAATTTACAGAAAATGAATAGTTAACAATAAACCTTCCCACCAAAGCATATTTTTATTGAAAGAGCAAAACATTACAGTACACCGGATGTTTTAGGTCATTTATTTTGTTTTTGCTCTGGGTCATTTTCCAAAAGCACTTCTGCTCTCTAGCGTTAAAATGAGAGTCACTCTACTCCCCAGATATTACCCAGCAGCACTTGGGGGCTCTTAATGATTAATACCATCACCGTCCAGCCACAAACCTTTCTGCTGCAGATAATGCCAGGCAGCAAGTGCGCTTGACACTTTTAATGTATAATTAAGTAGGAAAAGTCAGCACTCAGTATGCAAATTTTTCAAAATGATAAATGATGCCATACAGCAGTAGGGATTGATTTGGTGTAAATGAAACTAATTAAGGAAATGTCAAACATAATTAATAAAACAGGTTTAAGCTGCAAAACATTGTCAATTGAATGAATGAGGAGGCATTGGCTCCCATTGTTTCTGCTTTATTTAGGGCTTGTGTTTAGCTTGTACTCTGTTCCTAAATGCACTTTTGCTACCTCGCACCCTCCACTACCAATTCCCAGAGAGGGGGAAAATAAATTTGCTTGTCTCTCCACTGACTGCAGAAATTAATTGCAGAAATCTTGTCCCATCCAAGTGTTACATTCACTCACAGGACATTAACATAACTAATTTGAAAGAGCCCAAATGACTGCATAATAGAGCACTGTCAGTATGCCTGACAGTCTTTGGTCATACCAAATTAGCTTGGTTTTCTAATTGAAATTTTTTTCCTTGGACTCTTTTTATAATTTTTTCCTCAGCTATTCATTTTTGATAAGAACAAAGGTTTTATAATTTACAAAAGAGTGCTTGACCTATAATTACTAGGAGGAAATTAGGGGAGGTAGAAAAGTCAGATTTAGTCCTGGTAATGATGCTGGAGACCTTGCTCCCTCTAGGGAGCCTGAAGAATAATGGAATCTTCTATTTTTACGGGCGACCTGTGCACTGGTGCTGACTCTAACTGTGAATCCACTTTACTTTGCAGATCACTTGCTTAACACTAAAAGTGCCAGCAGAATGGCAGGCCATTACTTCAAATGTCATTCAAACCAGTGCCTTTTCCACATGCCCTTCCTGCTCAAAGAGCGAATGGAAGAACATCTGCCAGTTTTCTTATTGTGCCCTTGTAAATCTTCCATGTAGAGTTTTATGCAACTTAATTTATGAACCTTTTGGATAAATAAGGGTGGGGGGGGTAAGGAGTTGGTCAAGAGTAGGAAATTTTAGGTGTGCTAAAATGGTTTAGCGAACAAAATCTAATGGTTCTTGGTTTTAAAATCATGTCACCTGCATGTGATGGCTATAATCTTCACAGGGTTTTTAAAGGCCTGCTAAAGCTATATCCTCAATATGGAGATCTTTTCTCAAAAGGGTGGCTTTCCTGTTAATTAGGTCATAAAATGGAATAAGAATGGAAGCAGCCCGTTCCTTTTACACTTTCAATTGTGAGTGATATGCTCAGTATGTTTTAGATTAATTGGGGAAGTTGTATGCAACCAAAGTTGTAGATTGCACAAGAAGGCAGGTGGGATATACACGCTCTTCCTAATCCATGACATTTCTACTGAGTATATAGGTAGAGGTACAAGTGCAGAGGCATGGGCTTATTTGCTTAAAGTCTTCTATACAATCCTCTATTTTTATAGCTTCTTCTTTAATTTGGGTCTAGAAATATAAGCAAAGTTTATTTATATCCCATAGAGAGTGTTAAGATTCTTGACTTTGAACTCCCTAAGTCTTTTGGGGCTTATTTCGTTCTGGATGCTATCCAAAATATTCTCTCTAGTTATCGCATATTACACATACAGTTATCTAATAATTTTATCACATTGTTTGATTGCTTTATTCTTTATCAGGATATGTGTCTTGGGCTCTCTTCGAATATCTGCAACTGAATTGCAGTTGTGTGCAACTGAGAGAATAGATGGGTTGTCATTTTCTACTTCGTCTTTAAATGGAATGGGTATGGGATTGATCAATAGAGTTAAAAATAAATCATTATTACTTTATCTCAGACTACAAATAAGTACCTCAGGTTTATCTATCTAACATTTACATCAATAATTTTGAGGGACTTTTCTGAAGCAAACCTAATTCTAACACCCCCTCCCAAATTATAAAATGTGAATTAAGGAATTTATTATCTCATAAAAATGAAAAATCTGAGTTCAGTTTTCCATCACATTCATTAGTCATAGCTGAATAAAGTAGCTTAAATAATGTTATTAAGATCAGGTATTTCTCTTTCTCTTTCTCCACATCTCTTGGTTCTGCTTTCCTTTGTGTTGATTTCATCTCCATCTCGTGGGTTCCAATAGTTCCATGATTAAGATTATATCAACTCTAACAGTTAAGTGCAATGAGAGATAGTTATTTTCCAGGCACTTAAAAACTGTCCCAGGATTATCTCTGATTGCACCTCCAAAAGCAAAGTATTCATCCTAGAATCCTTTGAAGAACTTTCAAAATTCAATGATCAGAAAACGATCTTTAAAAATGGGTCAGAGGATTTGAACAAGCAAAAAGAGATACAACTGGCAAAAAGATACATGAGAATATGAGCAACCTTGTTAACATTTAGGGGAATGCGAGTTAAAATCTGATGCGATGCCATTAGCACCAGGCATATGGAATACTTTGAAGGTCCAGCCTTGAACAGCGCCATACAAAGCCTACCCTAAAACAGTGCCATACAAAGCCAAGTGAACTGAGAGCAGGGAGGAGACGTCCCCTGAAGGCATTTTTATCAAAGGAAAGCAACACTGAGAAAATATTGGAAACGCAATAGGTATACCTTCCAAAAGTATACAGTACAGTCTCTAACAGCAGAACATATACTCAGTATGGACTTATTCACTACTCAATGTTACTAACTTAATGAAAAAATTAAAAAAAATATGTAAGTTTTCTGTGAGTGAAAAAATTCAGTATGATTATGATTATTACTTTAATAGAGGATATATACACAAATAATGTCAATATTTTGGTTGTTAATTCTTTGGGATTTATAAGTGAACAAAGGGAAACATTTTTCGACTCTGTTTTGAAATAATTTACATTTATAGAAGATTTGCAAAGAAGCACTGAGAATTCACTATGCCCTTCACAAATCATTCTCAAATCTTAACAAATTACATAACCATGGTGTATTTAGCAAAACTAAGAAATTAACATTGAGGCAATAATATTAACCAAACTATAGACTTTATGTGTTTTTTACTCTTTTTACTGTCCCTGCATTTAGTGCAGAATATCATTGTCGCATTTAGTCTTTGATGTCTCTATAGTCCTGTTCAATCTGTGACAGTGTCTCAGCCTTTTCTTGCCTTTCATGACCTTGACACTTTTGAAGTGTACTGGTCAGTATTTTTTAGCCATTTGGGATTGTCTGATGTTTTCTCATGATTAGATTGAGGTTATGCATTATTGGAAAGTACACCACAACGTGATGTGCCCTTTCCATTGCATCGTATCAGAGTACCTAATATCAGTGTGATTTATTACGGTGATGCTAACCATGGTCACTTGGTTGAAGTGCTATCTTCCAGGTTCCTCCAGTGTAAAATTATGATTTTTACCTTTGCGTATTCTACTGGTTATAAGTGAGTTACTAAAGTTAGCTAATACTCCAGAGGAGGAAAATTAAGCTCCACCTACTTCAAGGAGGAGTATCAAAGAATTTGAAAATATATGTTCAAACTATTATAGTAACATAAATATTTTGGGAAGATGCCTAGAGGCCATGCAACTACCCTGTTTCTCCTTAAGGTTTTGCTGACTGAAAATTTTAGTATTCATCCGTGGCTATTGCTTACAGTGATAACTACTGTGGTGGTCTACTGGTGATTTTATATTTTTCTCATTTCTTCTATATTTTTTCCAGTACTACTGTAAGGAAAATGGACTCCTTCTGCATTTATTTATTCAAATATTTATTATATCAGCCTGGTAAAAGAAAAGTCGATTTGGAGTAATTACATTACTTGATTTTAAGACATAATATAAAGCTACAATTTTAAGACTTAATATAAAGCTACAACACAATGTGACACTGGATGAAAGGAACAGAAAATAAATGAAACTCAGCCTAACCTTACATTTTACACACAGAAATTCACTCAAAATGAATCATAGCTCTAAATATAAAACACAAAACTATAAAACTTTTAGAGGAAGATATAAGAGAAAATTTAGGTGGCTGGGGGTAGATGAAGTTTTAAGGAAAAGATAAATTACACTTTATCAGAATTAAAAAAATTCTGACTCTGTGAAAGACACTTTAAGGAAATGAAAACCAACTATAGATTGAGTAAAAAATATTTGTAGGTTAAACAACCCACAAGTGAAACGTATTCAGAATATTTGAAGAACTTTCAAAATTCAACAGTCAGAAAACAATCTTTAAAAGTTGGTCACAGGATTTGAACAAACAGAAAGAGATACAACTGGCAAAAGGTACAAGAGAGTATGTGCAACCTTGTTAGTCTTTAGGGGAACGCCAGTTAAAATCATGATGCAATGCCACTATACACATCTATGAGAATGACTAAGTTAAAAAAAATAAAAAATACTGACTTTACTAAGGGCTGACAAGCATGCAAAGCGGTGGGAATGCAGAATGGTATAGCCAGCCACTCTGAAAACATTGTGGCAATTTTTTATACAGTGAAACATACACTTACCATATGACCCAGCAATCCCACTCCTCGGTATTTAAGCCTGGAGAAGAGAAAACCACTGTTTACACAAATATCTGTACAAAAATATTGATAGCAGCTCTATTCATATTTGTAAAAACACAACAAAACAAAAAAAAATACACAGCTGGAATGAACCCAAATGTCCTTCAGTGGTTGCATGGGTAAATAAACTGTGCGTATCTATACAATGGGATACTAATCAGCAACAACAAAAAACGAACAAACCGCTGATACATGCAAGGTATTAGGCAGAATGGGAAAAAAAGCCAGTTGTAGGAGGTTATATATACTGTATGATTCCATTTGTATGAAATTTTGAAAAGAAAAACAACCGTAGAGAACAGATGAGTGATTCTGGCTATAAGGTCAGGGGAGGAAGTAAGTATAAAAGGATGGCACAAGAGAATTCTGTGGTGTAATAGAACTGTTCTGTATCCTGGTTGTGGTGGTGATTACACAGATCCATAACATATGTTAAAATTTATTGAACTGTTTATCAAGAGAAAAAAGTCAATACTATTGCATGAAAATTCTAAGTACGAAAATAAAAAAAATAAAATCAATACAGACTCAAGGATAATTATCTTATTCTTTGTTAAAACCCAATATTATTGTTATTTATTTATTTTTACTCAAATGGTTTCAGCGCTGACTATTGGGATCTCTTTCAGAGCTCCCTGTATAAATATGGTTTTTATTGGCATTGTTTTATGAAGATTTCATCAATGAGAGTCTAACCTTAACTGAAAGGTCAAGAGAGGCAATTAATTGAATAATTGTTCATTGGAAAATGATTAAATTCTTCTGATTATTCAGTTCTAATAGAGATAACATCTGGTTGGCCCAGATTAGTTTGTAATAGATTACTTCTTGTGATAGACATTCTAGCCAATTTGTGAGTTCCTACTTTGTAACATTTAATTCATATTTTCCATTTCAAGATGATATATATTGATTCATTCAGTTTTCTACGTTAGCCTCACAGGACTATCTTTTAACTGACTTTTCCCCAGCTAGTGTACTGAGTAGGTAGATGCTTATTTGAAATACAAAGAAATCTATTACTGACAATTATTTAACATAAATTGATTAATTTATGAAAAGCAGAAAATGTGTTTGTGTTTTCTATCAGGGATTGATACCAATATTTTAAAGCACAATTAGGGACTACATAATTAATTTGGTTAGCATTAATTTTGGTAAGTAAAATCATTATTTCCTTTACATGGTGGAACACTAAATGTTGCACTTACTAATCAATTATGGTACAAGGTAAAATTTATAAATAAAACATTTAAAATAATTTGACAGAAAATTATTTGGTAGAATATTTTTAAAAGAATGATAAAAATTCCATGCTCTTGTGAAATATGCTTTGGGGATGATATCCCTTGGAAATAGTGTAAACAATTCTAAGTATAATCAAAATGCATTTCAAACTTGCAAATAGATTTCCATTGTCCTTTTTTAAAAAAAATGTAAGTTAATCCTTGTTAATACCTATTATTTTTCCTAAGGAAAAAAAAAAAGGAAAAGCATGAGTATATGTGAAGGAAAGTGTGTGTGTGTGTGTGTGTGTGTGACAGACATAGAGACAGAGAATATGAGAATATACTGGCCCTTTTATGTACAAGAGCACTTGTATGGCCTTAGTGCCATAAATCTTCTGGGCATTTAGAAGGACTGTTATTTGTGGGAGAAGAATATGGTATGGTTGCTACAAGTGATGGGCAAAACAAACAGAGAACTAGTTTTAATGCTTCTGATAATAATAACCGATTGACTCTAAGGTAGGCAGAAAATTACAGAGGCAGAGCTCCATTTGGTATACAATTATGAATGTGTCTTAATGTCTTGATGCTCTAATTATCTATTAGAAACAATAGTAGTAACAGCTGTATCAAGTCAAGATAATATTAGCATTACCTGAGTCACTATTACCTTTCCTCTTCTTCATAGTATTCCCCTCTTAATCCAAAGAACGATTGTTTGGTACTGTGTGGAAATTGTTTATTTCTCCTAATGATTTGGCATGAATCATTACCTACGATACCCAAGTATTGGTTTTCTTTCAACCCAGTCTTCCCAACTTTGAAATGTAGGCCAAGAAATGTTTGTATTTGCCTCAAGAAAATGCCTTTTCCCCCCTTTTTTAAAGGGCAGTGTGATTACAGTCCCCTACTATCACAAAGCCTGCGGGCACGTTTCCCAGGTTTGAGGAAATCACAGAGGTCAGCACATCCAGAGTGCAATGGATGAGCCTCACCCTGGGAAAACCACCTTTGTGATCATGGTAACCCTCCTGCCATGTAAATATTCAGTGAAATGCTTTTTAACCTGGCATAGCTCTTATAAGAGATTTCAAAGTCTTAGAGCCTTTTCGTTTGAGGCTGTGATAAATGACAGAAGACTGGAAGTGGCATAGGGACCAAGACATAAATGTTTCCTAGAAATCTCAGGACAGGACTGGCCTAGAATGGAAACCTTCCAGAGCAGCTGCAGCCTGGACTGTGCAAGGGTGGTCTCTCTCGAGTGGATTTATGCCCCTGGAGTGTACTTTCAAGTGGCCCATTTTCTTTAGTGGAAATGAGTCAGTTTATAGCTTTACACCTGTGTATCACAGCTCCACATGGATTTGCCCATAATGGAGGCTTCTGGAGCTTTCTCAAAGTCACAGGGTTGAGAGCCACTGTCCAGACTGATGTTGACACTAAACAGACATCAGACACACAGGAATAAAAATGTTTCATAATTAGGTCATAGAAAGTATCCCTTATATCCTTTGCAAACTGGAATGAGGCAGCAAAACCAATTTATTTTCTTGCAAACATTTTCAATGAGCACTTAGTGAGGGACTAATGCCTGTGTATTTGGAGTAATACACAGAAGGTACAAGCACTGCAGGAGGTATTCTCAACAAATATCTAAACGAGCTTTAAGAATTAACTGGGCAAGCACTTTCTGGTCTTTCTGATTCCCAGAGGTTGGAGCACAGTAATTGATTTCCCCGACTCACTGAGTCAAACATGAGGTACAAGGATGAATAAAACATAGTCCTTGACCTCAAGTAGATGGACGAAACATTCTAACAGGAGAAGAATTTTATGATGAATATAAATACAAACATTAAACGTGTTAGAATACAGTGAAGATGAACTAATTTTGTTGAGATTTAACGCACATTCTTTCATAAAAGACTCACACCAGCCCTGCGAGGCAAGCAGTAGTATCCAGTTAGCAAATGAGAAAATGAAATCCTTCAGTGAGTCATTCCGTCTCACACAGTTAGTAAGGAACAGATTTAGGATTCGAATTTCTGTTGTGTTTTTTCCTTCATCTCTGTGTACTTACATTACACTGATCAGAAACAAGGATACAGCTGAGTGTGTGTGGGGGGGGGAACGTTGCCAACAAGCCTGCAGGTAGAGTCAAGAAAGATCATATGTTAAAAACGCGTTTCAAAGGTGAGATAGGAATTTAAGACATCAACAAAATGATGAGCACTTTACGCGCGAGGGTTCAGAGTCATGTCACACATTTTAGGGCAATCCAGAATGTTTTTTCTGTTTTAGGATAATTAGAGAATAAATCAGTAATTAAATTTTTATGCAGATAAGAACCAAGTAATTTACTATGGAAACTATGAGCTACTTCAAGTAGTTCCCCAAGTAGGAAAAGAATTAAAATAAAATCATAAAATACCAGCTTCCCAAAGCATCCTTTTCTTTATTTTCAACAACAATAAATGAAATAGCACTCTGCTTTTAAAGGACTCACTGTCAAAAAAAAATAAAAATAAAAATAAAGGACTCACTGTCTCTTGCTCATTGTCAGCAGTTACAGAGATGGTTAGTTGAACATATCCCTGATGATTTTATTCATCCTCTATTAAAATTTAACACAACTATAATGTGGCTGTTTTTCACTGGACTTGCCCTAGGAAAAATGCTTATCTATGATATTTGCCTTTTGGGATCATTTATTTTCTTTTTTTTAAACTATTTTTAATGTTTTATTTATTTTTGAGAGAGAGAGAGAGAGAGAGAGAGAGAGAGAAATTGAGGGGGGAGGGGCAGAGAGAGAGACACAGAATCCGAAGCAGGCTCCAGGCTCTGAGCTGTCAGCACAGAGCTGGATGCGGGGCTTGAACTCACAAACTGTTAGCTCATGACCTGAGCTGAAGTCAGATGCTTAACTGACTGAGCCACCCAGGCACCCTTGTGATCATTTCTCATCTATCTTTCTTTAAAATAACTTATTAAAGTGTCTAGTTTCTCACCCTTCATCAATACTTCCTTATCCCATTTATGACAAAAACCAACAAGTTACTCATCTCCCTGGTAATGATAGATTGACACTGATATAAAGTGCTAGGAATTTGAATTCTATAGCTGTACTAAAGAATACTACTCCATTAAGAACTAGGAAATTTTTTCCTCTTAGATATCCAGAGATCCATGTCAGTATCAGAAACCAATTTAACATTATACCACATCAATAAGTAAATAAGAAAATAATATGTAACAATTTAATAGATGTCTAAACAGTAATTGCTAAAATTTGAAACCAAATCCTAATAAATGCCTCCTACAATATAAAAGTTCTTCTTTGCTAAATGGAAAAACAGTATTATAATCAATAGCAACATTTATGCATGACTGTGGGTATGTGTATTTCTGAGTGTACCGGTGTTTGCATTTTTTTAAATTGAAGTGCAGTTCACATAATGTTACATTAGTTGCAGGGGTGCAAGGGAGTGATTGGACAAATCTATTGGACAAATTTATGCCAGACTGAACGCAAGTATAGCTACAATCTGTCACCGTGTGATGCTGTTACAATATCATCGACTAAATTCCCTATGCTGTACTTTTTATCCCTATGACTTATCTATTACATAATAGGAAGCCTGTATCTTCTACTCTCCTTCACCCATTTTGCCCATCCCCACATCCTCCTCTCCTCTGGCATTCATCTGTTTGTTTCTGTATAGGTCTGTTTCTGCTTTTTTTATATTCATTTGTTTTGTTTTTCAGTTTCCACACATAAGTTAAATCGTATGGTATTTGTCTTTCTCCAACTTATTTCACTTAGCGTAATACACTCTGGGTCCATTCATGTTGTTGCAAATGGAAAGATATTATTCTTTTTTATAGCTGAGTAATATTCGTGTGTGTGTGTGTGTGTGTGTGTGTGTGTGTATGTTTGTGTTTGTGTGGGTATCTATATATCTACCACATCTTGCTTCATTTGTTGATACATACTTGGGTAGTTTCCATATCTTGGCTGTTGTAAATAATGCGACAGCAAACAGCGGTGCATCTATCTTTTTGGATTAGTGTTTTTGTTTTCTTTGGGTAAATACCCAGTAGTCCAATTATTGGATCATATGATATTTCCATTTAAAATTTTGTGAGAAACTTCCATACTCTTTTCCACCATGGCTGCATCAATTTGCTTCCCATCAACAGTGCGTGAGGCTTCTCTTTTCTCTACATTCTCACCAACACTTTTTGCTTCTTGTCTTTTTATTTTAGCCATTCTGACAGGTGTAAGGTCATATGTTTTTTTTTTTTTAAATTTTATTTTTTTAAATTTACATCCAACTTAACATATAGTGCAACAATGATTTCAGGAGTAGATTCCTTAATACCCCTTACCCATTTAGCCCATCTCTCCTCCCACACCCCCTCCAGTAACCCTCTGTTTGTTCTCCATATTTATGACTCTCTTCTCTTTTGTCCCCCTCCCTGTTTTTATATTATTTTTATTTCCCTTTCCTTACGTTCATCTGTTTTGTCTCTTGAAGTCCTCATATGAGTGAAGTCATATGATATATGTCTTTCTCTGACTAATTTCACTTAGCATAATACCCTCAAGTACCATCCATGTAGTTGCAGATGGCAAGATTTCATTCTTTTTGATTGCCATGTATCTTATTGTGGTTTTGAGTTGTATTTCCCTGATAATGAGCAATGTTGAGCATCTTTTCATGTGCTTGTTTGCCATTGTTATGTCTTCTTTGGAAAAATGTCTCTTCGTGTCCTCTGCCTATTTTTAATCAGATTTTTTTTTTTTGGTGTTGAGTTATATAAGTTCTTTATATATTCTGCCTTTTTGTTTTGTTGATGGTTTTTATTCACTGTGCAAGAGCATTTTATTTGGCTGTAGTCCCAAGACTATTTTTGGTTTTGTTTCCCTTGCCTGAGGAGACATGGATGAATGGTAATCCTCCAGAGAATTTATTGCCTCTGTTTTCTTCTAGGAGTTTTATGGCTTTAGGTTTCATTTAGGCCTTTAATCCATTTTGAGGTTTTTTTTTTTTTTGTATGATATAATAAAATGATTCAGCTTCCTTCTTTTGCATGTAGCTATCCAGTTTTCCCACCACCATTTATTGAAGAAGGTGCATATTCTTGCCTCCTTTATTGTAGAGTAATTGACGATGTAAGTGTGGGTTTATCTCTGGACTCTATTTTGTTCTCTTGATCTATGTATCTATTTTGTCCAGTACCATACTGTTTTGATTACTATAGCTTTATAGTTTATCTTGATATCTGGGATTGTTATAACTCCAGGTTCATTCTTCTTTCTCAAGATTGGTTGGGCTATTTGGTTCCATAAAAATGTTAGTATTATCTTTTCCAGTTCTGTAAAAATGTCATTGGTATTTTGATAGGGATTGCATTGAATCTGAGGATCACTTTTGGTAGTAGGGACATTTTAATAAGATTAATTTTTTTATTCCGTGAAAATGGAATATAATTTCCATTTGTTTGTGTAATCTTCAATGTCTTTCACCAATGTTTTAGAGTTTTCAGAGTCATGTGTCTATATTTTTAACAGAAAAGGGGAAATAGCTGTTTTTAGAGAGTCTTAAAGGGAATAGATTAACTTTAAAATCAGGAGTAATGCTTCTCTGTTGTTAATAAAACATTTAAATTCCTTGAGAATGGAAATATAAAGAAAAGTAAATGAGAAATAAGTATGGACCAGGAGTGTATTTATATATATGCACATACATATGTATACATATATATGAAATTATACACTTAGAACATCCATGTAAATCCATCGTAAACTAATACATATCTAAACATAATGTAAATATATAATTTTTCTTGTATTTCTATAATCCAGTAATTAATAAACTAGGAAATATAATTTTAAAGAGGGAGAGATTCCTCAGGATAACAAATATAGGAAATATTTAGGGATAAAGTTGTATTTTAATGTATGGTGAGACTTTATATGAAAACTGCATAATCTTATCATTTGAAAATTTGAATAATTGAACATAGTGAGCCAATTCTTGCAAGGGGCTACTACATATTTCCAAAAATGCAATTTTTAATTATATAAAATATAAAATAAAATTTAAATAATTGCACCAAAATTTGTAACATAATTCTTCATAAAAGTAAATTGGGAAACTGTTTGTTAGGAGAAAATATGTAGGATTATTAAATAATAAAAAAGTGACCTGCCCCATCAAACATTAAAACATATTGTTTAGTATCAATACATAAAATATTACAATTGTGCAACGTTGTAGACATTAAGTGGAATAGAAGGTAGAGATCTGAAATATCAATAATTATATACCAATTCTTATTGTGTGATAACATAAATTTTCTAAAAAAAAAACCACATTAAAACAGTTATATAAGTGTGTTTGGAACGATTGTGCAAAAATGTTATTTCCACCTTACCCTCTTAATTTAAAATAAATGGCAAGTTCATTAAATAGTTAAAAATGAGCATGAAACAAAAGAAAAAGTAGCAACTAATGGAATAGAATAATAGCTCTGTGGTAAAATAACATTTTTTCTTTGAATTAATAGAAGTTATAAAACTATGTATGCATATTAATTTTCTGGGAAAAAGATAAAACCTAAATAAAATAATAATATTATTTTTATATAAGTTGTAGATATTTTCCTCAACATTGGTAATCTGTATTCAAATTTGTAAGAAAGATTTGACATTCTAAATAAATTAATGGGCAAACAATATGATAGTTTGTAAAAGAGGCAATAAAACTGACAAATAAGGCATTAGCTTCTCTAGTTACCAAAATAAGGCAAAATAAAGCATTCATAGGGTAGTGTTTTACATAGTAAAATTAAAAAACAAGGGAACAAAACCCAAAACATCCAATACTGGCTATATTGAAAAGAAATGACCATATTAATTCATTACTGCTAATTTAGCAATTTAGTATAGCCTTTCTGAAAAGCAATATGGCAGAGAAATTAAAGTGCTTAGACTTAGGGGTACCTGGGTGACTCAGTTGGTTGAACGTCTGACTCTTGATTTTTGGCTCAGGTCATGATCTCACGGCTTGTGTGATCAAGGCCCTTGTCAGACTCTGAGCTGCCAGCATGGAGCCTGCTTGGGATTGTCTCTCTCCCTCTCTCTCTGCCCCTCCCCTGCTCTCTCTCAAAATAAATAAATAAAGTTAAAAAAAATAAATTGCTTAGACTTAAATATTTTCATTCCTAATTTTATCCCAATTAAGCAATCAAACAGAAGCACAAATAGACACAAATATGTTCATTGTAGCTTTAACAATGACAGAAAAATATGAACAAAAGAGAAGAATGCCATAATAAAATATTTTGGCAACATACAATCTGTAGAATATGCATGCATTCATACGTGAATGTATGTGTGTATGTATATTTGTTACTGTAAATATGAAGGACATATAGAAAACCAAAATGTTTATGACATAAGCTAGGCAAAAACAGTGTAAAATATTTTACATTAATCTTGCAAATATATAAACACATGTGCCATACATCACTGATAGTGGTAGTAATAAGTTAATCACATAAGCTAATCAGCATTAACTCATTGGCTTGCTAACGTGTTAAAATAACGAGCTAATAAAATTCCTTGACTCTTAGATTTCTTGCCTTTCTGTTTAACTTTTTGCTAGATAACTACCATATTATGTTCTGACTTATGTACAAAAGTAATATACTAACCTGAACACTGAATGGATAGATTTTAAAAAAATAACGATTGTATAGAAAAACATAGTAACAAGTGTGGACACCGTAATAGGTATCATGTGTATTTTATTCTGGTGACCTTTCCTCTACAGTCACATATATACCTGATTATCAATGCCTTCAATCCACCTATGGTGCCATTTCTCATTAAGATGGTAGTGAATTTAAAGTAGGTGGAAATATGATTTGCTAACTGCCAAATAATTCCATTGATTCATTTACTTATGCATTCTTACTACAAATATTTCTGAAGTGTATGGTATGCGCTTGGTATCATTCAGCCCTTAAACAAAACTGAAACTTCCTCTGTCATTAGTGAGCTTATACTTTTAGAGAAGAAAGGCAATTACCACAGACTCATTGGTGCCCTGCCTAGAGTGCCTGGGAACCATTTTGTTCCTTTGGTGTGCCTTCCTTCCAACTGCCACGGTAGAATTTTGCTGTAATGTCTCATATCTGTAACTTTTTCCAGAGTTTTGCTCTTAGGATACTGGAGCCATCTTGCTTGGAGATGCCTAGGAATTAAGCCTTTGCATTTCTACTGTCTTTAGGCAGCCTGTAGGCAATGACTGACTGACACTGTGTCTAAAAGTGTAATAACGTTTCTTCAAGGCTGGATATATTCTGTGGGACAATTCATGTTCCAGAACTCCCCTGTGGGATTAGGCTGAAGCTAAACTTCAAACTTTGCTTAACTTGCTCCTCTTCCTTGTCCTGCTCCCTCATTCCCATACAGGTTTCATCTGACAGCTTACTCCTAATAATCCATGAATCCAATCTCAGACTGCTTATGAAGAATCCAAACTAAGTTAATGATTAAACATGTAATTCCTTTCATGTGTTATGGGTGCTATGAAAGGTGAATAATAGAAAGCTGTGGATATACAGCATAGAAATCTTATCTTGGGGTGAGAGTAAGAGTTATTTTCCTTGAGGAAGGAACATTTAAATTGAGACCGTATATCTTGTATCTTTTTTCCTTTAAAATAGTATGGCGTGCATTTGTGAAATGACTGGCTGTGGTTGAGGACTATAGTCTTTGATCATGACCGTCATGGAAATAATCAGTCCATATTATGACTGAACCCTTTTGTTCATTAGCTTCAGACTATTAACACTGGTCCCTGATGAAGAGTGAAACCAGCACATAGAGTGAAAAGTTACTAGGGCACAATATCTATCTCCATATATTAGGAAGCATCCATGAAACTGTAGGACTGAGCACTTCCTTCAACATGCATGCATATATTCATATATACATATAATTATCCACATGTGTGTGTTTCATCATTAACATACTCATTTTGGTAATGAAAACTGGCCAGTAGAATTTTGGTAGTGACAAAAATGATACTATGCTTAGCACAACTCTGTTAATAGCCTGTAGAGCTATCCTTCTGCCTAATAGCATAGAAATAACATTTTAAAAAACCAAAATTTACAGTTAAAACCCATACTGTGAAATAGATAGACTATTGATTCTCATGTATATCAGATTTATCCTACTTAAAACATGGATGGGGGCCCTGGGTGGCTGAGTCAGTTGACTGTCTGACTCTTGATTTCAGCTCAGGTCATGATCTCATGGTTCATGAGCTGGAGCCCTGCATCAGGCTCCGTGCTGTCAGTGCATAACCTGCTTGGGATTCTCTCTATCTCCCTGTCTCTCTCCCCCTCCCCTGCTCTCTCCCTTTCTCTAAAAAATAAACAAATAATCTTTAAAAAATAAAGCACAGATAGTAACTGTAAGATGCACTAAGCCCTGAGATCTTGGGAAAGAGAAAGAGTATAACTTTAAAGATAAAGCCATCGGCATGGCACTTTTGATGAAATCAAATAAGAAGGTAAAATAAGCCTACTGCTTTTAATTGCCTATGATGCACCAGACACCAGAAGGCACAATTATATATACACAGTTTTTAAATGGTTATTATTATGTCCCAAACACATTAAAATATTATTGATAAAGGCAAGTAATAATAAATGCTAATGATTCTTCTATTGCAGTGTTTAGAAGACAAGGTAAATTTAGCAAAGAAGTCTAGCATGGTTACATTCAAAATAATCCTATTTGGGGGGCGCCTGGGTGGCGCAGTCGGTTGGGCGTCCGACTTCAGCCAGGTCACGATCTCGCAGTCCGTGAGTTCGAGCCCCACGTCAGGCTCTGGGCTGATGGCTCAGAGCCTGGAGCCTGTTTCCGATTCTGTGTCTCCCTCTCTCTCTGCCCCTCCCCCGTTCATGCTCTGTCTCTCTCTGTCCCAAAAATAAATAAATGTTGAAAAAAAATTTAAAAAAAATCCTATTTGGGGTGTACAATATGATTTATCTATTACAAGCCAAATTTATTTAAAAATCCTCTTTGTGTTCATAACGAAATAGACCTAGAAGTATCAAAAGATTTACTGATGATATCACAGGGGCACTACAGCCATTGTAAGAATCATAAATTTACTAGGTTCTCTTATTCAGAAATTACTTTAAACAGTATAATCTATAATGTTTGAGAAAATAAGTTAAACATTCCCCAAGTTATAGGACAATAAATTAATTTATAGGACAATAAATTAATCATCCAGAGATGATGTTTGTCAAAGTCTCTTGGGAAAACTGTATTAATAGTTTTGTCAGTCCAGTTATATAATAATCTTTCACTGATAATCACTTAGAGTTTTGAATTCTCTAAGAATACCAGAGGAAATAATTGTTTATTACATGGCAAAATTAAAAAAGTATTTATAAACATTGTCTTTTATTTGGAATTAACAGTAGATAAAATTCATATCACTGTTATTAAAAATATTTCCACAGTTATAATAGAAAGCATTTTGGAAACATTTAAAAGAGTTAATAGGGGAAGGAAAATATTTGCTCTAAATAATGGTTTAAATGCCATTGTAAGTGGAAACTGTGGAAGGTGTTAAATATGCATTTATTTTAGTAAAGTTTCCTCCTTCCCTTCCTTCCTTCCTTCCTTCCTTCCTTCCTTCCTTCCTTCCTTCCTCAGTGAAAAGTTCTGTTACAGCTCAACAAATTGTGAAACTGAGGGCTCTTGTATCCATGGCTCTTTGAAGATAATAGACTAACCTGATGTGCTTAGCCCCACAGTAAATTAATTACTTAGGGCTTAGGTGGTTTTATGCAGGACACAATCATTCTGGAGATGGAGTTGTTTATATGAAAAGGCATATTAAAGTTAGAACCTTGGAAAGAAGGTAGTGAGTAATATACAAAACAGGAATGCTAAGCACAGTTAATTAACAATTAAGAATTTCAGAATGTAAAGTTGAGTTAAATGCTATAGAGATAGCTGAGACAACTGTATCCTTAATATTATCACATATCACCATCTGGCAAGTAAATCAAATGACATTTACTCATTGAGGACCTTCATGCCCGAGAGTCAATAATTGAACAAGGCAATGTAGGGTAAAGCAGGCTTATACTCTAGTTGAGGAAATGAGACCTGATAAAATTAATGAATACAATGTTAAAATATAAGTGCATAATATTGTTACAGATAATGTACTTTGTTTTTAGCATGGGCAGTCAGAGAATGAGACACCCTAGTTTAACTTTTCATATATAGTATTTAATATTTTCCAAATAGCATACCTAAAGCACCTAACTATGTACCTACCACCTTTGAGGTTTGTTGTGTTCTCCTCCCTGATCATGTGTTCCTTTCCTGTTGTGATTAGTACAAATTTAATATAGTCCTTCCTTTTTCTCTTAGGAGTTTATCATATATACCACTATACTCTATCATATGAATATGCTATAAATTACCCAATTTCTTGTCTTCGTGATATCTTTATTAATTCCTTATTTCTGTTTTCCTTGGGTTTATTATGTCATTCTTTTGCCAATTCTGCAGATTGCATGCTTTTTAACTTCAGCCATATAGACAGAGTTGGGTTAAAATCTCTCATTAAGGATTTGTCATCCTTGTATTCATTCATTTTTGCATTACATATTTTTTGAGTGGTTTTTAGGTGCATACCAATTTGGATTCATATCCTGTTGGTAAATTATAGCATATTATCTATATATACAGTTTCTCTTTATCTCTGCTAATTATTTTGCCCTAAAGTTTGTGTTGTCAGCAGTTAAATAGTCATATCAGTTTTTCCTGGAGTATTATTTCCCCCATCCTTTTACTTTCTACCTTTCAATGCCATGGTTATAAGGATTTCTTGTAGATACCATACAGTGGGATTTCGTTTATATGCAGTCTAGCTCTTAAATGAAAGTTCAGAATGCTTTAACTTCAATCATCCTCCCTCTCTTCTTATATAATTCTATCATCCAGGATTTTTGTACTATATTGATATTTTTTCCATTTTAGCCTCTTAAATTAGACATTATTATTACATATCCCATAAACATTATTTTAGATTTACCCGTATGTTCATTATTTTTTCTAGGTTGATTTTCTTTCTTTCATATTTCCTTTAGTGAGGGTTTGGTTGTAGTAAACTCCCTCCAGTTTTGCTTATCTAAAAATGCTCTTCTTTGCACTTATTATTGAAAGATAATTTCTGAAATCATAGAATTATATTCTCATTTATTTTGTTTTATCACTTAAATATACTGTTCCACTGACTCTGGCTTTCCCTGTTGTTGTTAACCAGATTTCAATTTACTTGCGATTGGGAATTTTTTTTTTTTTTACTAGGTTTTAAAATAGTATCTTTCTTTTTTGTGTTATACATTTGACTATGGTGAGTCTAGGTATTGGCTTATTTTTATTTACCCCACTTGAGGATTATTGTCCTTAATGTATCTGGAGTTTATGTCTTTCTGAAAAATTCTTATTGCCTGTCCAACATTTTATATATATTTTCTTTTTCTTGAATTCCTCTCTTCCTAGAATTCATTGATGAATTTTGAACCTTCTCTTTCTTTTTACCCATGTCTCATAAACTTCCTATTAACTAAATTTTCTTTATCCTATAACAATCTCTGTAATTTCTTCAGATCTATCTCACAATTGACTAATTTCCCATTGACCTGAATTTGATGGGCTTTAATACTTTATCTATTCATCAATCGATCGATCTATTATCTACCTATCATCATCATCTATTATCATCTCTCTAATGAGACATTGCAAAGAAGGGATGAAAATACAGTAAGTAGAGGGGAGTGGTCTGACTACTCAACTTGACTTGAGGTGAACAAAGTTCTAATCCTAGGGTAGTATAGTAATATACCTACCTACCCACAGAAGATTTTCTTTTTCAGCTGTTTTCTGCTAAAACATTAGGTTTTAGTCTTTTTGTTTAACTATTCCTATCCTGAGTGTTTGTTTTTTCCCCCGTTTTATAGGTTTTCTGAAAATAAAGATTATACTCCCAATAACCTTTCATATAAACAAGAGAAGTTTTATTACCCAAAGTACAAATAATCTAACTAGGATACTGTACAGATGGGCCAAAGATAATGTCCCATCTGAGTTCCTTACTAGTGCCATTTTAAACTATTGTTCTGGTACAGCCATCTCCGGGTAGCTTCTAGACTCAAGAAAGCAGTCAAGAAGGGTAATTGGGTACTAGTGTCCACCCACAATCTGACCCTGGGAATACCCCAAATACCTTTTGGATCTTGTTCTTTTTTATCATTTTGCCAAAATTCAAATGCTCCCACTGAGGTAGCCCCTACACACTAACTCATCATTCAGTATGTGCAGGTGATTACTTCTAATTATTTTAGTATTTCTAATTATTAATAAACAAAGAATAAGTGATGTCATTCAGGTAATAGTGTATGTCTAAAGTTGACTGCTATCATTCTTGCAAATTTGCCTCTTTCCACTGGGGACAGATTAGGGAAATATTCAGGAGTTGAGATAATTGATTCATCTAAATAAATGAATTTTGGATGACAATACATTCATATTCATTATCTTTGGCCGTAAGATTTTGCTAATATTTTTATTTGGATTGAGAAACAGGGTAGTCTTCTTGGTTATAAAAGCTTACTCTTTCCCAGGCTCTGCCAGTTGTGCTAGTCAAAATGACAAATGCTAATGCTTATGTTGGGTATTTACATGCTTTGTAGATTACTGTGCAAAATCTGACTGCCACACTGTAGAAATAACTCTTAACAAGACCAAGCTTCACAGGAAAATGAAAACCTCAGTCTTTTCCTGCCACAAGCCCATCCTACCATCCCAGTTTTCCTAGCTGATCCTTTGTCCTTTCCAGTTTGTCCTCTGACACTGCTAGCAGAGTTATTTCTTTAAAAGAGCCTTATGATCACCTCTCCTACCTAAAAGTCTTTAATAATTTCCCTTATTATTGGGATCAAGTTTAAACCTTTGCTTTAGATACAAGGCTTGTCATGACCGGTGTCTTGTCAACCATATTTTCCCATTCCCTTAACCTCCCCTACATGCAGTTCTTAGAAGAGACCCAATTCCCTTGTGCCTTAGACTTTCACAAGGTTATCATTGTCTGATGCTCCTCTTATCCCCACAACTCCCCACCATTCCCTTATAGTCTGCCTTTTTTTTTTTTTTTTTTCTATCTCTGTAGCTTGTGATTGTCCTGTGGGATACAATCTGGAAATCTTTAGTCTGGGTTGGATGGTTCTCTGAATTCTCTCAACACAGCATGCAGAGTATTTTATTATAATTATCCACTTATGTGGCTGATTACTGTGCTCTGATTAGTAGATTAGAAGCCCATTGAAAGCTGAGGCTGTGTCTTGATCATCTCAGTTTCTCTGGTGCCCAGAGCAGTGACCAACATAAAGTAAGTGAATAAAAAAAAACAAAAAACAGTCTGGCTTAATAACCAGGGTTTAAATAAATGCCTTATTAAATTATGAAAATGATCTTTGAATATATATGCTGGAGGGATTGTACTGTCCTTCTAAGAATAGCATTTCATGACTTAGCTAAATAGGAAGAACAAAACCATTAGCCAACCTGAGTGTCAACACAGGGACAGTCTTCATCATTTTCCTTTTGAATTTATCTTCTGGCAGGGAAGCTTACAAAGTCGGCTTGGTGACCTATGTCAAAACATTTTCATGTTAACAATGGTGGAATTAGAAATGATTTATACTCATCATGTATAAAACTTGTGGGCCTGGACACTGATTAAGATTGGAGAATATGGAAGTTTATTATTTGCTCTGACTCCTCTATTAAAATCTTCCTTCTGTTATTTTCAGGTCTAGAAAAGGCGATTTAAAAAAATAAACAAAAACCAAATCCCTTGTTTAATTGAATACAGGGTATACATTTTCACCTCTGGTTAGCATATTTATGGAGATATTTATATAATTTACATAAGTAGATGTTCATTATCTGTCTTACAGATATTCGGTTATGTCTTAACTGAATATTTATGGAGGGTAATTCTCATAAATTCCGTGTACACAGTGCCTGGCTCAGCACCATAACAAATGTGTAATACATGTTTTTTTATAATGATGTTAAAACGTTCAGTTGCAAAGGTGGGCTGTGGTCACATAATCTTCCTATTCCCTCTTCAATGAATAATTCAAGTAGTAGCCTTCACACTCCTCATAAGATTGAGAAGATATATCTATTCCCAAGTCTTGTTTTCTATTATTGAGATGTAAGGAGCTACTGCAAATGCAAAGTCTCTGGGGCCTTGTTACAGGGGCCAGCTTCAAGTTTCGTTTGTGAACTCCAAAGGATATGCCAGGAGAAACTTCAGAATGGAATCACTGGGGAGAAAGCAGGCACAGTTTCAGGGGCAGTGTCCATATTGCATGGAAAGTGTATGTGTATTTAGCAAAATAATGTATGTATGTGCGTGGATGGGGCATTCCTTCACTTCTGTTGTGTTTTGTGAACATAACCAAATGTTGAAATCTCTCTATGGATATTATTTGAAAATATACACACGAAAATGTGGATGGAAGATTTGAAAACAGGTGTTTTATGTATGATTATAATATGATGTTAAACATTAATTAGTTACTTGTCATCAACATATTATGTGAGAATCTCTAAAAAACATTTGTGTGTTTATGTATTTGGAGAAAAACAAGGAAGGATGTAAACTAAAATGCAAAGCTATATGGGATTACCCAAATTATCGCATAACAATCATCTGAGGGACAACAGCAAAGTTCCTTAGGTTCTTTAACAATGACCATTAAAACATAGTGTTTATTAGATCAAAAGAAGGTAACCTGGGAAGTAGCTATGTTTATATTTAATGGATAGTGTTATGCCTTGAACAAAAAAATATATCTCTATGCTAGCTGAGCCTTTAAATTTCATTCCAGATATGTAAAATTAAACGTAGCAAAATTATTTTTCTATGTTTCTAAAAGATCCTGTTTCATGAGAGAAAAGAGCATTAAACTTTATTAACAAATTTCTTATTATCATGGACAAACAACAACCCATTGGATTTTTTCTCTTCTCTAGGTTCTGACTTAATGAAACCCACCATTTTTTACACTCTAACTTTCCTATTTCAAGTGTTGCCTGGAAAGGAAATCTTAGGTGAGTATTCTCAAAAAATATTGCTTCATTTACAATTTTGAATAATACTTTCCTGAGAAGTCTGATGACAAAGACAGCCCAAACAGGAAAAACAGTAGAAAAGTTTATGACGTATAAAATGAATTCTTCAAAAGAATTTTGTTTTGAAATGCCAAGGGTTATAAGTCAAATATATGCAGCATATATTACTATTCATTACCTTGCATTGGCTGAAATTCATCTCTTCTGACAACCCTGGGTAAATCATGTTACATATTGCATAAAATATGAGTGCTGGTCCTTTTCTGAAGATGCCACTTAGTGTGGGAACTCACTGCCATTGGCTGCATCCCAGTTGCTGTAATCTCCCTTAAGACCACTGCTTCTGCAGAGTCCTATGGCAGTCGAATCAGAGAAGAAAAGGTATTTATAGAAAACATATGCAAAAGGTTGATAGCTCGTCCAGTTTTTAGTGCACAGACTGACAGCTAAATACAAATTGAGAAATGTAAGTTTCACTTCGAGCAAATTTACTGGGTGAAAACCTCATTTTTTCATTTCATTTGAATACGTTCACTGCTTCTCAGAATATGCAACTTTATAGTGAGCATATTTTTTATTCTTGAAGGCTCATTATTTTACAGTGAGGTTACTGAACCTAGACCACATAGAGCAGATTACCCAGCATAATATTAATCAAAATATACATGGCAAATGGGATTCCAAACAGTGCCAAATAGGCATCTGCTTTTAACATAGAATAAAAAAAGTGCATTTAGTGCTTTTATTAAAAGGTATTATGGGCAATTTATTTTTAAGCCATCTCTCTAACACTATTAACTAGCATACAATTTAATGTACTCCCAAGCAACTTGACTTTTACTGTTTCCTTCAAAACATTAATTTGTAAAAGCAAGTTGATATAAAAGATGACTTTGACCCTAAGAAAAGATTCGAATCATTAAAAATAAATTAAATGATCTTGTAGACACACATAATAGTTACTTTGGGGGTTGGAAAATAACATATTTTCTGTTGCCATGTATGATATGATGTTTCATAGGGAAAAATAAAGCCAGTGCTGTTTCTAATGATATAATTTATACCCTCTGAGTAAACCATATCAGTTTTGTAAGCTTTGCTTAAATTTGAACAGAGTTGCCAAATGCCTAAAAATTTCTGAACAAATCAAAGAAGATTCTTTAGTATTTATGAGAGAAATAAATTATATTATGACTGTTTAGAAAATTTTGGACAAGTTAGTACATAGTTGATTTTGTACTGTCTTTATAGTGTTTTCCTTATAGAGACAAGGAAACTAATTCACTTCCACTGAAATGTAGCCAGGCAATTTTATACAACGTAAGCAGTGGGGATATTGATAGAAAAAGTTTTTTACAAATCTAGGCTAAGAATTATAAGTAAAACTAAAATTTGTGATATGTTTAATTGGATGAAATTTTTGAATGGTAACAAATAAAATTTAAATTCTAAAAATAATACAAGGATGCATGCTCTTTTTAAAGAAATAAAAATATCCAAGAATAATAGTATTAAGTGAAAAACAGCCACAGAAGCAACAATAAAACCTTGACATCATTGCCTACCCTCATGCAGTAAGATTCCATTATCCTCCTGTCTGTAATTACTGGAAACATTTTGGAGGGCATCCTTTCACGTCTTTCTGTATATATTTATATAAATATATTTTTAAATATATTTGCATGTTAAATGTATGTGTGTACACATGTACATGAAAGAAGTACACATTACATATGTGTGTGCATATATATAATCTATGTAAAATTGAAAACAAGTTTTTTCACTTGAAATAAAATGGACATCAGTACATCAGTTTATTTGTATTTCCCCCCCTACTTTTTCATACTATTTTTGAATGTGGATGGGACTAAGTATCTTATTTTATTTTATTATTGTTTTTTAAATTAATTTGCTTATTTTGAGAGAGAGAGCGTGCGTGTTTGTGTGTGCATGTGCAAGTGGGGGAGTGACAGAGGAAGAGGGAGAGAGAATGTCAAGCAGGCTCCATGCTAACAGTGAGGCTAGATCTCATGGAACTCTGCAAACATGACCTGAGATAAAATCAACCCTGAGATCATGACCTGAGTCTTTTGGTTAACTGACCGAGCCTCCCAGATGCTGCTGGGACTAAGTATTTTAAAACATTTTCCTGCTGATAGTCATGTGGATGATCTTAATTTTTATTTATAGCCTAAATTAATCCTTATGTCTGTGAGATAGATTTTGAAGTAATTGATGGGTTTTCCTAATTGCAAGATATTTTTCAAATTATCTCTGAGAAATTTGTGTTAGTTTGTATCCCTCTCTGCAAGAGTTAGTAAAAGTACTACTTATTCCAGATCCTCATCAAAACATTATATTACTGACCATTATTTTTTGTTAATCTGCTAGTAAAACTCTGTATAATTTTAGCATGCAGTTCTGTTATTACTGGTGAGGTTGAATATTTTTATATGTTTATTGTATATACACACATACATGCACAACTGATTCTTGTTATTCCTGGTAGTTATGTTCTATAAAGTCCCTGCAAACACTGAATTAGTGAATACTGAGCCATTGTTCTTAGTGGAAATACACACACACACACACACACACACACACACACACAGATACTTATATAATCTCATAGATTATAATCTTAATCTTAAATTCAAAGAAACAACTCAGTTACCATGGTAGGTTCTTTTCTCTTTATTTTTATGAAAGAGAAAATGAGGTTCGAAAGTGTTATGTGACTCGCCAGGGGCTGCTGCACTAACAGGTACCAGAGCTGGGTTTCAAATCCTGGTCAACTGGTCCCAGAGCCAGAGCTTCTTGGATTCCACTGCATTGCCCGCTGCTATCTCCATCCTCTGGTCATTGTTGTCCGAGAGTGCAAAAAGAAAGCAGAACATTGCCTTGTTTGACCTGAGCTGGGAATGTGCATACAGGGAGACTCAAATTTTTTCACGGCTATATGTGTGTCCACTAATGACTGTAAAAGCCTACTGAAGTTTGATATTGAGGTTCCAAATAAACTTCAGGGAGCAGGAGATTCTCAAATAGGGAATTGTGAACAGCAAGGGTCAACTGTTTATACAAATACACAATCTACGTATATGTACCTATGTACATACATACATATAATATGTACAGATGGCCCCTGAGTTTATGATGTTTCAACTGACTATTTTTCAGCTTTGTGATGGTGCAAAAGCAATACACATTCATTAGAGACCGTCTTTACTTTTTGAAATTTGATCTTTTCCCAGACTAGTGATAAGCAGCATGATGCTGTGATACTGTCCCGTGGTGCTGGGTGGTGGCAGCCAGCTGCAGCACCCAATCAGCCCCTGGAGCAGGAGGGTGAAAAACCCATACACTTACACCCCTTCGGTACCCATACAGCCAGTCCATTTTTCACTTTCAGTATAGTATCCAATAAATTACGTGAGATATGCAACACTTTATTATAAAATAGGCTTTGTGTTAGATGATTTTGTCCAGCTCTAGGCTAAGATGTGTTCTGAGCACACTTAGGGTAGATGAGACTAAGCTATGATGTTAGGTAGAATAGGTGAATTAAATGAATTTTCAATTTAGGATATTTTCAATTTAGGATGGCTTTATCTGGAGGTAACCCCATTGTAAGTCGAGGAAGATCTGCATATGTACTGCTTTTTACAATATTCTGTGGAGTTATCTTTCTTATTCTTTTGTGGAATAAATTTATAGTGTGTCTAATATTTTTCAAATATTTTGTCTCAGTTTGATCCTCCTGTTTTAAGCTTGTTAATAGTAACTTTAATCTCAAAGGAGGTTTAAATTTCTATGTCATTAAATATGTCAATTTTTCCTTTATGTCTTTTAGCTCTTGGTCTTATTCAGAAAGAACTTCACCATTTAAAAAGTTATATGGTTTTCTTTTATATGTTTTAGCACTTCAGTCTCCCTTGAATTACTTTTTGGTATACATAATGATGTTGGTTTTTTAGTCACCTTTTTTTTTTTCTTAGAGGAAATTCATTTGTCCTGCAGATATTGTTTGAATTATCTATCATTTCTCCTGATTTTAAATGCTTCCATTGTCCACACATATATAGCTTTTGTTTTTTTCATTCCATTTTTGTCTTTTCCTCAACCAAGAGGTATCTTGTTTTTAAAGTTGTACTTTTAAAATATATGGTAGGAAAGCAATCTTTCCCCACTGCCCTTCTTATCAGAGTTATCATGATAATTCTTTAACATTTTCTAGAGGTAATTTCTCATTAGTTTTTCTAAATTCCATCAACAGTTTTACTCTATTTATATTGAAATCTATATTAGTTATCTGGTGCTATATAATAAATTACTTCAAAATTTAGCAACTTAAAACAACTATACTAACTATTAAATCAAAAGAAATATTTTCTCAGAGTTTCTGTGGGTCAGGAGTGCTGGTGTGGCTTTTCTGGATGTCTCTGCCTCAAGGTGTTTTACAAACTTGCATTTAAGGTGTCAGCTGTGGCTGCAGTCTTCTCAAGGTTAGACTGGGGTCAGATCAGCTTCTGGGCTGGTGTCAGGATTCAGTTCCTCATGGACTGTTGGACTGAGGACCTTATTTTCTCTTTGCTCTTGGCCAAAAGCTAACCTTGGTTTCTTGCCACATGGGCTTCTCTATAAGTTAGTTTACAACGTGACTGCTGAGTTCCCTCAGAACCAGCCATGCTGAGAGTGAGAATGAGCAAAATAGAAGCCAGTCTTTTCTAATCTAATCTCAGAAGTGGCAGCCCATCATGATCATTATAATGAATAATGAGGTCCAGTCCACAGTCAAAGGGAGGACATTATACAAGGGCATAGAGTAACTGGTGCCAGGTTTATAATATTGAATCTTCTCATAGAAGAATATGGTAGCTTTCCGCAACTGGTTATTTTTTTTTTTAATGCTTTAATTATTTTGTTACTGAGAATAGAATTTTACAAAGTTCCAATTGCGGTTGGTTTTGCTGTTACAAGTCTGTGTGTGTGTGCACGCGTGTGTGTAAGACATTTATAAATTTTAATTTTTTAACTTTACCTTTTGAACATTCTGTTAGCATTATTTTGTGTGTGAATAATAATGGTTTAAATTATGCCTTTTAAGTGTTGACATATCTTATTTTTCTTCTTTTAGTGCATTGGCTGGCACAATCATAACAATGCTGTATAATAGCAGTGGTAGCAATCATCCTATGTTGTTTTGGATTTCATCATCTGTTTTGTATCATTACCAGATTATAATGTTTTTCTTCTTTTGATCTGATAATGCGGTATATTGCATTAGTTAAAACCATGTTTTCATTGCTAAGATAAACTACCTGTGTGCTAATGTTTTACTTAGGAATTTTGTATCCATATTCAACTGTAAGGTCGATTTTTGTCTTCCTTGGTTCTTCCTTCATAAGGTTTCAAAATGACTATGATACTCTGATAGAATGTTTTAGGGGGCTTCCATTTTTTTTTTAATTTTTTTTAATGTTTATTTATTTTTGAGACAGGGAGAGACAGAGCATGAACGGGGGAGGGTCAGAGAGAGAGGGAGACACAGAATCTGAAACAGGCTCCAGGCTCTGTGCGGTTAGCACAGAGCCCTATGCGGGGCTTGAACTCACGGACCGCGAGATCATGACCTGAGCCGAAGTCGGACGCTTAACCGACTGAGCCACCCAGGCGCCCTGGGGCTTCCATTTTTAAAATAATCATATAGTTTATATAGTAGAAACCTTATTGTAATGTCATGTGATTGACATGCAGCATCTTGAAATTGACATGTAGCACGAAAGTAAAATTACAAGTATACAAAATAAATATAACTCTGATTAAGTTCTTTACTATGCATTGCTCACATGTATGAGGCAGCAGTAAGAGTATATTTAAGACTCACTTTTAGCTGGAACTCAAAAGAACGTTTCTGAAGTGCATTTCTGTACGATGGCATTTTTAGAGTTTGGAAAATAATCTATTTAGCGTGCAAAAGTTTTATTTTCCTCCAAAAAAACTTGCCAGTTTTTGAAGATGTCAACTATTTATTATTTCCTTGCTACAGATTTTTTGTTTTTGTAATAACTATGTCAGAAATATCTACTAATACATTTACAAAATTAAAAGATTACTTTTTGAGCTATTTGAGGCTTACAGAAAAATTGAGTGGTAAGTACAGAGTGTCCATAAACCCTTACACTATGTGCTCCTTGCTTAGTTCCCCCTGTTATTAACATCTTGCATTAATTAGTATGGTATATTTATAGTACCTTGTTTTCATAACCTCAGACATAATTATTAAACTAGCCCCCCCTTGCTTTGTTACTTTCTTTTTTTCTGGAAACTATTTGCCATTTTATAGTGGATAATAAAATTTAGAAAAAACAAAGGGTGTTTATATTTTAAAATAAAAACCGTTTCATGATCTGATGATACAATAGTAATATGATTAAACAAGATAAGCATTTTTATTTCTAGAAAATTTAATAAATGTCCTTTAACCATTTAAAAACTATTCTTTGTGAGAAAATGAATATATAATGTAAATCATTCTTCTGATTTATATTTAATATTGCCAAAAAAGGAAGAGGATGAAGATCCTCAATGAGGATGATAAATACTTAAAAAATTTTTTCAATGTTTATTTATTTTTGAGAAAGAGAGAGAGAGGTGGAGCATGCATGGGGGAGGGGCAGAGAGAGAGGGAGACCCAGAATCTGAAGCAGGTTCCAGGCTCTGAGCTGTCAGCACAGAGCCTTACGGTGGGGCACATGGACTGTGAGATCATGACCTGAGCCGAAGTTGGACGCTTAACCAACAGAGCCACCCAGGTGCCCTGAGGATGATAAAATAATTTAAATGAAAAAAAGCAAGGAAAATAAAGAAGTGAACATCTAACACCTATTTAAAAATTTTTAACATAAATAATCATAAAATCATGATGGTAGAATTTTTAAAAAGTTCCTAAATGTGAATTATTACCTGCAGTTCAATTTAACCCTTTATTTAAAAAATACTGAAACTTTCCCCCATAGACCACAAGTTAATAGTCGCCTTTTCCATATATTAGCCAAAAGAATACTTAATTATTAAATTAGTAGACCCTGGGATGATTCAGCTAATACAACCTTTATAAGAAATTTGCAAACTTTGAAAACTACTTTATCATATTTTAACATTTGAATTCTATAATTGTTTTATATTTTGGATTTTATCATTGTCTGTTCTTATTTTTCCATCCATGTTTCTTGATGTGGTTTGAAGTGTTGGGGTTTAGAGCCTACCGCTAAGAAAGAATTCTTGAGACGTCTTTGGTGCAAAAAGGTGGTTTTATTAGAGTCCTGAGACAGGAGCTGTGGACGGAAAGAGCTGCAGTGGGGTTGTGAAGAGAGACTAATTATATACCTTCAGGTTGGAAGGGAGTTAGGGATACCGTAAGTCTCTACGGTATTTTGGAAACAAGGTTTCTAGGACGTTGAGGGGCTAGCTGCTGTTAGGAAAAGTCCATTTATTACCGTTTAGTAAAAGCTCAGTCATGAGGCCCTTCAAATGTATATCAGGGGGCCATAAGCTTGGAGTATGACTGCCAACAAATATCTTGGAGAGGAAGTAGACATAAAGGATGTTTCCAAAGGAATTTTTATACGTTAAAGTAGATTTACAGGGTGGGGGTAATGTTAAGCTAAGATTGCCTCTTACTTTAGAAAAGTGTCATCCTTGAGGCAGCTGAGCTCCCAGAGGAAGGTTACTCTGCCTGTCTCAAGGACTTGTCACTGGTCTTTATGTTGGAAGCAAGTTTTATTTTTCACTTGTCTTTGTTCCCCACATCATTTCCCAAAGGGGTTAAGACCATTTCAAAAAATTTCAAGAAGTGAAAGCAAAAAAAAAAAAAAAAAAGGTAAAATAAGAATTAATATGCTAAAATTGAGATAGAATAGCAGTGAAATGTTTTCCTTTCAAGTTGCTAATGACTTAGGGGAACATGGTTGATATTCTGTATGATCTTTGAATAAGCCATACTGATAGTTTGCCCTTGGAATGGGATGGGCACCTCTTCTGGAATGGTGAGATAAGGACCTATGAAAATCCACTCCTCCTTAAAAGCAAGGAAAACTCTGGCAAAAATTGTACCTTTTCATTATGCTGTAAAATAGCTAAGTGTTTGCAACATTTTGAGAAGTGTTTATTAAAACAAAATAAAATAATGAGACAACCAAATGAATCACATAAAGAACACAGTTTTATGGATACCCCTTTCTATATCTTTTTCCCCAGTTCTACATAGTAGCCTTGAAAACTTTCTCGATTACAGTGTCTGTGAAAACAGCAGTCACGTAAAGTGAAAGAAGGGTTTGGAGCTCCCTAAAAATCCTATCCCCAAAGAATTTTCACTATCTGACCTGTGTAGCTGTTCCATGCAAACTTCGTCCTTAGGGCTTGTGTTGATTTGATCTGAGTCAGGGTTCCCTTTGAGTGTACAACCCTATGCCCTAGGCCTTTGTTATATATATATATATATATATATATATATATATATATATATATATATGTCATTAGCTTTTGTTTAATATCAAGTTATTTGAGGCAGCAATACCAGGTAGGGCTAACAAATAACTCATCAAAAAAACCTACATAGAATGTGGGAGAATGAGATGTCATTAAAGAGCTTTACCCATATCCTTGGGAGTCTCAAAGGTCAGTACTGTATACAGGGCTGTGCATAAGCCCAGGGAAGACCTGAGAGAGTGCTCATCTCTCATCTTTGGTTGATCTAGAGGATCTATCACAGCAGGAACTGAAGGCTAAGGTAGAGTTCTAATTTTCCTGCCAGAGGGTTGAAGTATATACCCCAAACACAGAAAGAACTCCTTGACAAATATTGGGAGATTTATTGGTTTGAAAGATTTAAGTAAATCTCTGTTCAATAATTAGCTAACTGCTGAGCCAACAAAGCAGGGGCTTCAATGGCCACACATGACAAAGCATACAGAATTTTCAGAATTTGTCAAGAGTAGTCACTAACACCCTGGGAGGTAGGCATCTAATATCCAGAGTTGTTACAGTGTATTATGTAAAATGTCTAGTTGTCAACAAAAAATGTTCAAGATATGCAAAGAAACTGAAAAATATGACCTGTGTATAGGAAAGCAAAAACGTAGTCATTAGAAAGTGTTTCTGAGCAAACCCGCTCTCAGGTTTTAGAAAGTTGTTAAATCACTTACTATAATTATGTTAACAGAAATACAGGAAACAATGTCTAAAAATGAAAGGAAAATATGAGAATTATGTATCAATAGATAGAGAATATCTGTAAGTGGATAGTAACTATAAAAGGAACTGAATAGAAATTCTGAAGTTGAAAAGTACAATGTCTAATATGATTTGAGTTGTCAGAAGAAAGAATCAGTGAACTTAAAAGTAGGTAAACTGAGATAAATTAACCAGTCTAAAACAGAAAGAAAAAAATAATGAAGGAAAATGACCAGAAACTCAGAAACATGTAGGACACCATCAGAAAGACCAACATGTACATAATGGAAATTCCAGAAGCAAAGGAAAGTGTGAAAAGAACAGAAAAAAAAATACTTGAAGAGATAAGAACTAACAATTGCCCAAATTTGATTAAAAACTTTATCCAATATATAAAAGAAATTCAAAGAGCTCTAAGTAGGATAAACTCACAGATTCACAGCTAAGGACACCATAAACTGGTGAAACTAAAAACAAAGAGACAATCTTGAAAGAAGCAACAGAAAAATTATTCATCACTTGAAGATACCAGTAAAGTAACATCTGTTTTTTGTGTTTTTTTTTTAATTTTTTTAACGTTTATTTATTTTTGAGACAGAGAGAGACAGAGCATGAACGGGGGAGGGTCAGAGAGAGAGGGAGACACAGAATCTGAAGCAGGCTCCAGGCTCTGAGCAGTCAGCACAGAGCCCTATGCGGGGCTCGAACTCACGGATCGCGAGATCATGACCTGAGCCGAAGTCGGACGCTCAACCAACTGAGCCACCCAGGTGCCCCAGTGTTTGTTTGTTTTTATGAGATACTATGGAAGCCAGAAGGCAGTAGAATGACCTATTTACATTATTGAAAGAAAAAGACTATGAACAAATAATTCTATAGCAAAACAATTTTTCAGAAAATGAAAGATAAATTAAAACATTTTCAGATTAAACAAAAACCAAGAATACTTGTCATTAGAAGACCTGTCCTGTGAGAAATACTAAGGGAGGCCTTTAAACTGAAATAAAAGAAAACTAGGCACTTAACCTGAATGCGCGCGCGCGCGCGCGCGCGTACACACGGCACCAGTGATGCTAAGTAGGTAGATAAATATAAAAGTTGATAACAGAAGTACCAAATTTGTAATTCTTTTCTTCTTGTATATGATTTAAAAATCAACTTCATATAACAATATTTAAAAAAAATGTTTTTAATGCTTATTTATTTTTGAGAGAGAGAGAGAGAGAGAGAGAGAGAGAGAGAGCTGGGGAGGGGCAGAGAGAGAGAGGGACAGAGGATCTGAAGCAGGCCCTGTTCTGACAGTAGACAGCCTGATGCGGGGCTCGAACTCACAAACCATGAGATCATGAGCCAAAGTCAGACACTTAACCAACTGAGCCACCCAGTAAAGCAATAATTTTAAAACCATGTTGATTATTTTGGATATTCTGAGTCCCTGGCATTTCCCTATGAATTTTATCATTAGTTTGCCAATTTTGTAGAAAAACTAAGTGGGATTTTGGTACAAATTGCTTTAAATCTGTACATCACTTTGAGAAATTTTTCCCACCTTAAACATAAAGTTTCTGATCTAGCAACATGAGATATCTGCCCATTTATTTAGGTCTTCTTTAATTCCTCTCAACATTATCTTGTAGTTTTCCAGAGTTTGTTACATTTTTCCAAGGTATTTTGCTCTTTTTATGTTAGTGTAAATTACTTGTATTCTTAATTTCCTTTTCCATTGTTCACTGCTATAACTTACTCGTAACAGGTTCGTAGTAACACATTCATTCTTTGCTTAGGTACCTTGGACATTAAGTTTAACTTTACTAATGGGAAAAAAGATTGGGTCATGTTCTTATATTTGTCATGATTAATGATGTTAAAATTAGAAATACTTTGGTCAACTCACCATTTTGGAAGAGGAAGTATGAGATAGATAATTATGTCAATGTTTCAGTGCTTGGAATACATTTTTATGAAAGTTGATACAGATGACCTCATGGGTTTGAGGGCAAAGATATTTGTGAAAATTCAACCCAGATTCTTTGAAAAAGCAGTTACTTCTTGACACAATTCTGAAATGATGTTGCAAAATGTAGTATGAGAACTCTGATATCATTTGCCAAAGTATATTTATGTGAACTTTGGTTTTAAAACCCTGCTACCAGAAAAACAACAAAAAAAACCCCTGAAATCATTTAATATTTAAAAAAGTTGAATGTACCATACACATTTTCAGCTGTTCACATAAACCAAAAAAAAAAAAAAAAAAAAACCACGCAGATGTTTATTGAAATTAACTTTTATGCAGAAATAAAGTTTATATTTGATTTTATTTGTGCAATTTGCAAAAATTGTTTTTCAGCAAGTGAGTGTTATTTTGCATGAAAAATTAGAATGAGAGCATTATAATTTTGTCAACAATGTCTTTATGGCCTATGTGGATAAAATCAAATTTCGAAGCATAAAAATTAAATATAGGCATATTTTGTGTGTATGTGTACATGTGTCTATCATCAGTTTCTGAAAAGGTCCCAAATAGCTAATAAATTAGAAACCACTGATATATACAGTTGGTTCAATTAACTCAATATAGGCCCCATAGATTAATTCGTAATTTCATTTTGGGTTTATTGATATGTATTCTTTCTTTTCTGTTTTATATCAAGCTGCTGGCCTAAAACATACATTAAAATATTTAATAGGATTTACAACCTAAAATTCTTAATAGTAATCTTTTGAATTGCTCCCACGGCAAGTGCTCCTTCAAGTTTCCCCACCTCACTGTATGACAACTCCTTCATTCTTTTTGCTTAGGAAAAAAGCCTTAGGATCATTCTTGCCTCTACTTTATCTTATATTCCACACCCAGTCTACCAGGAAATTCTGTTACTTGCTTTACATGTATTCTCTCATTTAGTGATAATAAATCCATGAAGTAAAGGTTTTGTTTGTATTTTCAGATAAGAAGACTAGGGAATATTAGTTATCATCAGAGCAAATCCTTACATGGCCCTTCCTGTGTACCAGGCACTCTTTTAGTGACTTAAATTAACCTAAATAGTCCTCCTAACCCTATGGGGTAGGTACAATTAGTATGTCCATTTTACATGTGGGAAAATGAGATACAAGTGGTTAGATATCTTACCTAAACTTTCATAATTAGTTTCTTTAAATGTCTATTTTGAGAGAGAGAGGCAGAGAGTGTGCATAAGTGGGGGAGGGTCAGAGAGAGAGAGAGAATCTGAGGCAGGCTTAGCACAGAGCCTGATGTAGGGCTCGGGCCCATGAACCATGAGATCATGTCCTGAGCCAGAACCAAAAGTCGGGCACCTAACTGACTGAGTCACCCAGGCACCTCACAATTAATTTCATAATAAGTATAGGAGCCAAGCTTGTCGCCAAATATGGCACACTGAAATATAGTAAGGTCCTTGCAACTGGAAGGAGGAAATTTTATGAAAACTGAAATTTTAGGAAGCACTACTTAATTAATGGATACTAACCATAAAATTTTATTTTTTCTTCCATACTAATATCCAATAGGCATTTACCTGATGCCCAGTATGTGCTAGTCATTAACACACATAGATGAGTACAGTATGTTTCTTGCCCAGAGGAAGATCATAATCATGTTGGAGAGGAGAGAATAAATGAAAAGTAAGTGAATGGATAAAGTTATTGTCATCATTAAATATATGAAATATATGGGTATGGCTTTCTCTATGTATGTATGTATCTATCCATATCTATCTATCTATCTATCTATCTATCAAGAAATATACATTAACCATGTGTGATAAACAGATCTCTGTTTGTAAAGGAGAAGTACTTAAAGTATTCATATATACATATAAGGAAGAAGGTATGCTCTTCTTACCTTTCTGTTCATACTCTTCCATGGGAGACTTCCAAGTCTAGGTTGGTGAAAAATAGAACCTTGATTACTCAAAGTGCTCAGCCTTTAGAAATATTCTGTTGTTTTTTTCCACTAAGAAACACATATTATCACACCCACATGGTATGATAGAAAATGAAATGAAATGAAATGACATGAAATGACAGGTCTAAAAAATAGTTTGGAACTAAACAAAATATAAACTTAAATTGATTGACTTATGATATGTAAGTGTATTATGTTTTTCTTACAGAACAATTGTCAGATAATATCTAGATTGTAAACTGTGACAATATTATATGAGATATTAAATATATTAGATGTAGTAAGGTATTTAACCAGAATCCTTCCTCTTTTTTCACTTCAACAAATCACAAGCAGAGCAAAGATAATAATTTATATATAAAGAGATTTTGAAGGGTGGGTCTTAAGTATTTGCAGACTTTTTAAAAAGCAGTATTTTCAGTTTTCAACTACATCATGTTTATGGCTTCTGACATTATTCATCATTGATAGCTACCTTTATTTGTTTCTCTAGCTATCAGACATGCAATAGAGAAAATAAGAGAAATTGCTCTAGAACTATATTCTCCAAAAGCAAGTTAATTTTAACAGTAAGTAAATCTCTCTGCTTGAATACTTCATTTTAAATGCACAAGACTGGTGCAGATGTAAAAGAACAGTATAACAGAATAAAGTACATGTGTTTTCTATGTAAATCGCAAAGATGGAAAACATTTTACTTCATGGCATTAATGTCACAGGTCAAAGTCAAAAGCTTATTGCCAATTCAGAGAAAATTTTCTTTTCAATGACATATGGCCTGACCTTCAACTTCTAGTAGTTGTAGAATGGTTAAGGTCAACTATTCCTACATTCAGAAAATCCAAATGATGTACATGACAAATGGTAGAGTCTATTGTAACTGATTTCTTGGGCAAACACAGTAAAATATTGCACTGTGGGATGAAAGGTTACTGACCTTGTGATATTATGTCTGACACAAATAATTATTTCCCAATTGAGCTATTTGAAAGGATAGTCAATATTTTGTTTGTTAGACTTCTCCTTCTAGTTTATATGAATTGGAAAGACTCTGCCCCCTCCCTGTACTCCACTAAATGGAATATAGCTGTTGGGATTTTATCAGTAAGGACAAGTTTTAATGAAGAGCAAGATATTATTTTTTACTCTTCTTTCTGTACAGTTTTTCTTTCTTTTTGCCTCTTTTTTAATGAGACTTTTTTTTAACTGTACCCAATGGAAAAATATAAGCCCTCATGTAGAATTAAAATTTCAATGTTAATAGTTTACTTCTCCATCTAGAAAGAGAAAAATAAATTTTGAGCATCCATCCTTTATATACTATATACTATACTATTTTCTCTCTCTCTTTTTTTTAATAAAGCCTCAATAGAAACTTATTTGGAAATGCTAACTGTATCTTATCTCTAAAATATACTGTGCTTCTTGGTTCTGTAACTCTGCCAATGGACTTTTAAAATTCTCTTCTCCCAAGTTGAGATGGTCTCACCTGTTTTGCATTTTACAGCTCTCCTCCAGCTGTCCAAATGCTAATCAGTACTGCTGATTTTTCTCCCAGCATACTGGATTAAGGCTATTGTACTCTTTTGCTATATGGCCCATTCATTATAGCACCTTGTCTATTCTGTGTTGTGAAAGCTTAGTACATCTAAGCACCGGATATGCATTCCTTTGCTGTTCTTTTTGTGTAAACCATGGTCCAAACTTATCTGCACTAGAAATGCATCAGAGACTTTCACCATTTGGTTTTAATTTACACATTCGGAGATATGAACAGAAAGAAATACTACATAAATTGATTCCCAAATCCTCTAAATAGCAGGGATTGTGAAAGAGACATTCCTGAACCTATAATATCATTGCTTTACTTACTTCTCATTTCATTCTGTCCACAATTCTTATAGTTTACACAACATGATCTACAGAAGTAAACTTGAACTACTCAGGGAACTTCTGTAACCTAGGAAAGATGGGCTCATTCTGAGCCCATTATTTTCAGGCCACACCATGAAGGAATCCTAGGAACTATAGTGCAAAAAACCACTCTGCTTATATCTTCTATTGTGCAAGGTTTGTCTTTAGTCATTTCTACTGTTATTGTTACTTTTCTTGTTCTTCTGTCTATTTCCATGTTGGGAACTACTACTTTGCTTATCGTTACTGTCTGTTAGTATTTCTCTTATCCTAGAGTTAACATTACTAATGTCCCTGTTTTTGAAGCAACAAAGGAAAGATTTTTCTATTTGAAAAGCTGTGCTGAGATAGGTCTATAGTAGACTAAAGAATTCAGAATATGGGAGAAATTATCTTGTGAAACTTTCTGGCTGACTTTGGCCTGAGAGATACAAAAAAGTTGTAAATCATCACTAGCCAGATAGAGTGAAGTGTAGCATATTTATGACAGTGCAGTATAAGCCAGGCTGAATTAAAGTTACTTTTTCTTAGGACAGGGCACAAGAAAAAACTCCTGGCTATTCCTGGAGAATTCCTGGCTATTTGCTTAAGAGTGATCCAAGAATCAAAATGCCACAGGCAAGGACAACAGTCAATTCTCACCACTTTTCAAAGAATGTCCTGGTGTGCCTTCCATCCATTACAGTATCATTTACCCTTATAGGATGTTTTGAGAAGCACCCTTCTCACCCAAACCCCCTTGATTCTAATTCATTAATCCATTAGAAGAATTGTTTTATAGCCAAAGTATGGAAAGAGCCCAAATGTGCATCGACAGATGAATGGATAAAGAAGATGTTGTATATATACAATGGAGTATTACTCAGACATCAAAAAGAATGAAATCTTAACATTTGCCACAATGTGGATGAAACTAGAGTGTATTATGCTAAGCAAAATTAGTCCAAGAAAGACAAATATCATATGGCTTCACTTATATGTGAAATTTAATATACAAAACAGGTAAACATAAGGGAAGGAAAGCAAAAATAATATAAAAACAGGGAGGGGGGCAAAACATAAGAGACTCTTAAATATAGAGAACAGGCTGAGCATTGCTGGAGAGGTTGAGGGTGGAAGGATGGGCTAAATTGGCAAGGGCATTAAGGAGGACACTTGTTGGGATGAGCATTGTGTGTTATATTTAGGGCAAGAATTACTGGGTTCTACTCCTGAAATCATTATTGCACTATATGCTAAGTAACTTGTATGTAAACTTAAAAAAAAAGGAAAGAAAAGAATAATTGTCTTAAGTGATAAACAGGGACATTGATGATATCTGAGGCATTTGGCATATAGGGATCCATGACTGTATTGTCATTGTTTGGGACAAATCAGAAGAGCTATTACCTTCTTGAGAGTAGAGGATTCGGGGAATAAAATATGGTCAATTACAAAAAGTAAAGAGCTTAAAAAGATATGTTCTTCAAAATTTTGTTCTACAACTAGCCTTGTGCATTCCCTCAATATTACATCAAAGAGAAAAAGACCTTACCTCTTTCCATATTACAAGCATTACCATATCAGGAGTGTAGTTTACATTCTGCATATTTCTGCATCTACCTTTATACCTCTCAGAGTAACTGAGTTTCAATTTTGTATTCAACCCAAAGAAACACTAGAATGACCTCATCTATGTGATGCCATCTGTACTTTGTGAATGCCTTACAAATAATTAGGTTTTTCCTTTTCTTTTGGAACCAGACATTTATGGATAGATCAGTTGCTATAATTTCCACGTTAATCGCCTAGAGAAGGCTCTAAACCCACGTCTTGTGTGAAAGTGATAACCTATCTGACTGGAGATTTTACTAGTGACTACAGGACTATTAAATCCAGAAAGCCTCTCAAATTACATATAACAAAACGAGACCCCAAAACCTCAAGTTATTGCTCATAGGTCATAAAGCAATCATTTGTCAATTCTAGAAATGACACTTGAAATATTTGATTCTTAGATTGGTACTCTAGCGGTCAGTGTATCACACTGCTTTTTCAACCTCAGGTGACCAAACTATCTCTTACTTAATTAAGCTCTCTTACAAATACCCATTTTTCCATGTATTAAAATGAGGAAATAATTTTTTAGTTCTGCTTTTAGGTCTGTGAGGAATACCATAAATTATTTTTATCTCCACTTTGAAGGTAAGATAATCTGAGTCTTAAGGAAATTTTCCAGGGTATATTATTTATCAAACTTTACAGTATGAATTTCAGAGGGGAATATAAACTCTTCTTAACTTCCATTCTCATACCAAAAGCAATGAAACTGGTCGAAGAGGGAAATAATTATTCAAGTTAACAGAGAAGAGCAATAATAGAATTTGGGTAGATCCCATATGTCCTGATTGTTTCTTGGACTGTATACTCCAGGTTTGGTCTAACGCTACAAGGAAAGCATCAAAGCCTTGGCCAAATTCAATGCACATGAGTTGCATGCATGCAGCAGTTAGTCAGAAAGAAGAAGTAAAATCCAAGGATGTGGCAATATACTACCTTTCCACTTGAATTAATCATTTTCAGAAAATAAGACTAAAAGTACAGTTAAAAAGCAACAAGGGCAAAAGGGAGATTTACTGCCGATCGAAATGGACTAGTAATTCTTTGCTCATCCTCATAAAAACCATGTAGTGCAGCAGGAGGAAGAAATTAAAGGAGCATTTAGAAGGCCAGTGACAATGGTATATCACTGTAAAGAAGAAAGAACGAGAGTGTATTAGGTGAACCGTAGCGCCAAGGAGAGAGAAGTAGGTGTCCACTGTCCTCCCCTGATCTTGTATTATTCATCACAGGGAACTTCCCATATAACAGAAAGTTTCGTCTTGCAGGGAGAGAAATATTTTGAAAGAGACACATGAAATATTTTGTGTGCAATTCTTTATGCATATGTAAAAATATATCTCTGTTGATAGAATCAGAAGAGGAACCATATTATTTGGTAAAATCTTTAAATATTTGCTGACACCGGAATTGACAACAGATATAACTGATGTAGGTGAAAAAGACTATTTTTGTTGTAACTTTTGAAAGATAAATAGTTCTAATAAATATTTTAATTTCAGTAGATATTTTAACTTTTCCAAAATGCTTGCATGTCCTTTATCTCATTTATCTCTTTGTTTACGGATATTTGTTAGTGTCTGATGTATGCTGGGCTCAGTTCTAGATGCCGGTGATACGTTGGTTAGTTAGACAGATTTTACCCCTGTCCCTGGAAGCTTATATTCTCCTGGTAGAAAAACAAACAGTAAATAAATAAACAAGATGTTTTTGGAGAGTGATAAACAAACTAAAATGAGATTGGTAAGAGGATGAGTTTCTAGTAGGGCTCAATTAGGTAAAGTAGTACTGGAGGGCCACTGCACTGAGGGGACTCTAGAGTGAGTAGCAGCCGGTCAAGGGAAGGTTATTATTAGTTTTTTAAGAATTCTGAGAGGTATTTTGGCCCTGCATTAATGTATCTATTTTATAAAATAGGACAGTGACACATGGAATAAATGAACACCCAAGGGAGCATAGTACGTTGTCACATAGCTGACTAATTCCAGGCCTCCTTATTGTTAGGCCAACACCATATTTCTATATGAAAAATAAAGGACAAATTAAGATTAATAGTGTATATGGATTGGTAAAACAAATGGAAAATGAAGAATCTCACTATTCTGGAGTGATACATGTTTTTCTCATTCACTATTACTGGGTTTGTTTTCTCTTCCTTGTTTTAATGAAGCTTATATCTGTTTGCGTATGATGAGACAGTGCTTTAGAATAGTAGTTTTTAGCTTAAGAAAAAACTGCTAGCAAACTCAAATTAATAATTATGCATATTTAAATGTATATATTTTGCCAATAAAGAGAGGGATTCCCAAAGTAGTATTATATTAGCAGGAACTCAAAGTCAAATCCTTATACTTCTTTGCTCAAAGCCCGTCATCTAAACTGTATTTTGAAAAACCCCCAAAAGATGAAATTGCCAGATACTCAATTTCCCCAGAAACCTCTTCTGGTTTGTCTGGGCCAAGTAGATACATCACTGCAGATTCTGAATTAAGAACTAGTAAACCGAAGAGCTAGGGTGAGAATCCATTTTCATGGTAGATGGCCTCGGGCCAAGAACATTCAAGTTAAAGGAGCAGCAACAGAAGCAAGGCTGTGCTCCTGTGGAGTGCCCGGAGCTGGTCACAGTGGAGTGCGAGGGCAGCATTTGGTATTTGGTCGCCAGTGTTCTTGTAGGTTGGTTTTGAGGTGTGGTTTTTGTCACTGCCCTGTATCTTGCCTAGCTGTTTTTGGGTTTGCCTAATTCTGAATCTGCTAATCAGACTGTCCAATAATTCTCTGAGCAAACCAATATACTATCAGTAATGTCTTCTTTGGTTAAATGCCTCAGAGGTGACATCTATTGCGACATTAAAATCATGTCTGGATACATTTTCTATAAAGGAAAATAATATTTTTTATAGATATCAGTTTTGTTAGAAATTTCAAGTTGGAGATAGGGCAGAGGGAGACAGATATATGAAGTTAAAAAAAAATCTCCTCAGGTAATTTTGGCAAATTCTACCCCTGTTGAGAACCTCTGGATTAAGATACTTTTTCATTGTTTTAAAGGTCACACAAATAATTATTAATTCATTGAGTTCTGAGGCAGAAATCTGGAGGGGGGGTAGTCAAAGGAATGTTGGGTTCAATCTCAGCTTTTGTGGCCAGAAAATCCTGAGCATTACAAAAATGCATTTTAAGAACACATTGAGGAAGCTGGAGATTGAGGTTATATATTATATATATTACATATTTATAAAAACAATCTCAGTTACAAGTAAATGTTAAATATATATAAAAACATAAGTATAAAATATTTTTTGAAAGTTCAGAAACATGTTTAGAGCATATGTTTTATGAAAAATATATTGAACATAATGAGAGATGATTTTTTTTAACAATTTTTTCTAAATGAAAGCACTAGTTTTCCTGGTAGTTTTGATCTCGATAATTCAGAGTCTTAAATTTTCTTTTTAAAAGTTTATTTATTTATTTTGAGACAGAGCACGAGTGGGAGAAGCACAGAGAGAGAGGGAGAGAGAGAACCCAAGCAGGCTCTGCACTGTTAGTGAGGAGCCTGATGCGGGGCTGCATCTCACAAACCATGAGACCATGACCTGAGTCGAAATCAAGAGTTGGATGCTTAACTGACTGAGCCACCCAGGCACCCTCTATAATGCAGAGTCTTATGTTTGGGGAAAGTAATAAAGCCTTTTAATACACAAAAGTAAAAAAAAAAACAACAAAACAGCAATGAAAGTAAACAAGTACCCCCACCCCCTGACATATACACCTAAAAAAAAAAGGAGAAAAAAGAATTCACTAGCCATATCCCACATGGTTAAAAGCCCAAACTGAACAAGTGTATGAAATAAATATAATAAGGAATGTGACAAAGTGTGAAGACGGCTTACATTTCTTTAAAAATTTTCTGCTTAAGAAAGGTGGTTGTTTTGGAGGTGTGAACAGTGTTAGAGAAAAATTCATTTGGGGGCAAATAATTGCGAACCACATCTTGAACTAAACACAAGAGTGTGCATGCACCTCAGTTCATAAAAGCCCTGGGAAAGAGTGCTTTATATATGGATTTTATTTTTTGAGACCATCTAAACATGCTGAACACAAATTGAGTTAGCAAATATGCATTGCCATTTGACAATGCTATCAGACAGAACTTTTGATGCTCTATCTGCTCCCTGTAATTATAACATCACATGGCATAGGACTTTACTTGAAGACGTTAACAGATAATTAACTATCTGAACACCTCCATGGACTGAGATAGTTTTGTCCTTAATGGGTGATTCTGTTACTTATGTAGGAAAAATGATGTATTTAAAAGACACTGCAGTATTGCAATTTCTACCCTATCATTATTTCTTGTTTATTTCTCTATATATTTTTGGTCCTGGATGATAATGATTTCCCATTCAGTATATTAACCCCCATACTTTAAAAGTCTAGCCTAAAGCACAGGTACAAATGATACCTTATTTAAAAAATTATCATATTAAGGGGCCCAGTGAAAATGTACTCATAATTCATTATAAGTTTAAGCATTTCATCTCTTCAGCAGATTTGAGGTTCAAATAAATACAGAAAGTCCTCGACAAATATCAGAGGTTAAATGTAATTAATATCCTCCTCTGACCCACAGGTCAAGGACTAGATTTGCATTACACTAGCTAATAATTTAGATTAACAAAGTTTTATCTGCCAAGCAGCAGGGAATCAATCCATCAGAATGCCATAAAGAACTAGGCAGTGTTGTATGGCATCAGAGGTATATTGGTTAAATGTCCTGTTTCCAGTTGTAAGAATAGTGAAGTGATTTCCGATTAATCTCATAGCTACTCTATAACAGAACACACTTGGACTTGTTCCCAGATGGTGATTCTCCACAAGCACCTGTGTTAAGTCAATGCAGCCATAGGAAAGGAAGGAGTGCCAAGGAAACTGTTCTATTATCCATATTTATGGAATTCTTTTCTCAAGTAATGATCCCATTTGTCAGTGACTTAACGTTCACATTTTTAATTGATACTGTTCCATTTGCCTCAATGTAGGAATTTTATCAATATAAATTTACCTTTATTAATAAGTCCCAGGTTTAATTGTTTCAGATTCTGCAAGGGATCACACTCAGAAATAAAGCACATGTGACTGGAAGTAATTAAAAAAAAAAAGAAGTTTTGACTTTATCTCTTTCAACAGACTTTAAAGTAGACCCAATTCAAAACACTCTACAATGATTCTTGTTTATGTCTTGTCTCCCCTCCTAAAGTTCTCATACTCCTCATTTCCAAGTCCCACCCAAATCCTCTCCAACTCAGACTTGAAAAACTGTTTTCTTCTCTCTTCTGTCCTACCTTCTCCCTCTCTCATGCTCATATTATTTTATCAACTTCACCCGTGTATAGACTTTATCTCCCTTCTTCCTAGTTGTCCATTTCTACCTCTGAAGGCTTCAGAAACTTGTTTGGCTGAGACATTCCCTTCTCAGAAGGTGGAGGACGGGGAGGGAAACTTGACTGAATAGGGTGAAGACTGGTGTGGAATGGAAGTGGAAGCAGGGAAGAGAAGGCTGAGATAAATGTGGATAATAATAATAATAATAATAATAATAATACTTTTACCCCATTGCTCCCCAAACATATGTGATGATGTCAAACAGCAAAACAGGGTAAAGATGTATTGATTTTTTTTGATTCTTTAAATATTTTTCACTTACCATTTTATAGGCCATTTTGATGTTCTATTTTCAGTGTTGTTTTATAAATCGCAACCTTTATTTTCCGTTTCATCCTTTTTATAAATTACAGCTTTTATTTTCCATTTGCTTTTATCTTCCACTCCCTGAAGTCTGAACAGTAAAATGACATTACTTGGAAACCAAAGATCTCTGATAGTTTTTAAATGTTTACATATTTGAGAGAGAGAAGAAGAGAGGAGCATGTGTGAGTGAGTGGGGGAGGGGAAAAGTGAGAGGGAGAGAGAGAATCCCAAGCAGGCTCCATGCTGTCAGCACAGAGCCCTATGTGCGGGCCTCTGTCTCACAAACCATGAGATCATGACCTGAACTGAGGTCAAGAGTGTGTGCGTGTGTGTGTGTGTGTGTGTGTGTGTGTGTGTGTGTGTGTATCCCATGTCTTCTTTATCTATTTATCTTTTGATAAAAAGTATTTATGGACACTTGAGCTGCTTCCATAATTTGGCTGTCGTAAATAATGCTGCAATAAACAGGTTCATGTATTTATTTGAATTAGTGTTTTTGTATATTTTGGGTAAATAGGCACTAATGTGATTACTAGCTCATAGGGTAGTTCTATTTTTAACTTTTTGAGGAAACTCCATACTGTTTTCCATACTGGCTGCACCAGTTTGCATTTCCACCAAAAGTGCATGAGGGTTCCTTTTTCCCTCCATCCTTGCCAACAATTGTTGTTCCTTGTGTTTTTGGTTTCAGCCATTCTGACAGGTGTGGGGTAATATCTCATTATAGTTTTTTTAAAATTAATTTATTTATTTTGAGAGAGCATGTAAACAGTGGAGGGGCAGAGAGAGAGGGAGAGAGAGAATCTCAAGCCGTCTTTGCACTGTCAGTGCAGAGCCCCATGTGGGGCTCTATCTCATGGACTGTGAGATCATGACCTGAGCCAAGATCAATACTCTGACACTTAACTGACTGAGCCCCCCGGGCACCCTGTATCTCACTGTAGTTTTGATTTACATTTCCCTGATGATGAGTGATGTTGAACATCTTTTCATATGTCTGTTGGCCATCTGATATCTTCTTTGAGTAAGTGTCTTGTTATGTTTTCTGCCCATTTTTAACTGGGTTATTTGTTTTTTGGCCATCTGATATCTTCTTTGAATAAGTGTCTTGTTATGTTTTCTGCCCATTTTTAACTGGGTTATTTGTTTTTGAATGTTGAGTTTTATAAGTGCTTTATATATTTTGGATACTAATCCTTTATTGGATATGGCATTGGCAAATGTCTTCTCCCATTCAGTAGGTTGTCTTTTTTGAAATTTTTTAACATCTATCATTTTTAAGAGACAGAGAGCAAGTGAGGGAGGGATAGAGAGAGAGGGAAACACAGAATCTGAAGCAGGCTGCAGGCTCTGTGCTGTCAGCACAGAGCTGGATGTGGGGTTTGAACCCACGAACCATGAGATCATGACCTGAGGCAAAGTCAAATGCCTAAACCAACTGAATGACCCAGGCACCCCTTAGTAGGTTGTCTTTTAATTTTATTGATTGTTTCCTTTGCTGTGCAGAAATTTTTTATTTTGATTTAGTCTCCATAGTTTATTTTTGCTTTTATTTCACATGACTTAGGAAATATATCTAGAAAAATGTTTCTATGGCCAATGTCAGAGAAATTACTGCCTGTGTTCTCTTCTAGGATTTTTATGGTTTTAGGTCTCACAGTTAGGTCTTTAATCCATTTAGAGCTAGGTTTGGTTTATGGTGAAAGAAAGTAGTCCAGTTTCATTTTTATGTATATTACTGTCCAGTTTTCCTGACACCATTTGTTGAAGAGACTGTTCTTTTCCCACTGTATATTCTTTCCTTCTTTGTTGAAGATTAATTGACTATTTAGTTGTGGGTTTTCTATTATGTTCTATTGATCTATGGGTCTATATTTTAGTGCCAGTACCATACTGTTCTAATTACTACAGCTTTTTAATATAACTTTAAGACTAGACTTGTAATGCCTTCAGTTTTGCTTTTCTTTTTCAGGATTACTTTGGCTATTCAGGGTCTTTTGTGGTTCCATACAAATTTTAGAGTTGTTCTCGTTCTGTGAAAAATTCTATTGGTATTTTGATAGGGATTGCATTAAATCTGTAGCTTGATTTGGTAGTATAGACATTTTAATAATATTTGTTCTTTCACTGCATGAACATGGAATGTCTTTCAATTTCTTTGTGTTGTGTCTAATTTCTTTCATTAATGTCTTATAGTTTTCAGAAGGTCTTTTACCTCTTCAATCAAGTTCATTTTTGGGTATTTTATTATTTTAGGTGTAATTGTAAATGGGATTGTTTTCTTAATTTCTCTTTCTGCTTCTTCATTATTATATATAGAAATGCAACAGACTTCTGCACACTGAGTTTTTTTTTTTACCCTGCAACTTTACTAACTTAATTTATCAGTTCTAGTAGTTTTTTGGTGGAGTCTTGGATTTTCTATATATCATGTCATCTGCATATGGTAAAAGTTTTACTTCTTCCTTACCAATTTGGATACCTTTTATTTCTTTTTGTTTTCTGGTTGCTCTGGCTTTGACTTTCAGTACTATGTTGAATAAAAGTGGTGAGAGTAGACATCCTTGTCTTGTTCCTGACCCTAGGGGAAATTCTCTCAGGTTTTCCCCATTGAGTGTGATGTTTGCTGGGGTTTTTTTCATATAAGGATTTTATTATGTTGAGATATGTTCCATCTAGACCCACTTTGTTGAGGCTTTTTATCATGAATGAATATTGTTCTTTGTCAAATGCTTTTACTACATCTATTGAAATGATCATATGGTTTTTATCCTTTCTCTTATTGATGTGATTATCATGTTGATTGAATTGCAAATATTGAACCACTCTTGTAACCTGGGAATGAATGCCACTTGATCATGGTGACTGATTAATGTACTGTTGGATTCAGTTTGCTGGTATTTTGTTGAGGAATTTTGCATCTATGTTTTGGCCTGTAGTTCTCTTTTTTTTGTACTGTCTTAATCTGGTTTTGGTATCAGGGTAATGCTGGGTTCATAGGATGAATTTGGAACTTTTCTTCCTCTTCTATTTTTTGGAATAGTTTGAGAAGAATTGGTATTAACTCTTCTGTAAATGTTTGATAGATTTCACCTGTGAAGCTATCTGGTTATGAACTTTTGTTTTTTGGGAGTTTTTTGATTACTAATCCAATTTCATAACTGGTTATCAGTGTGTTCAAATTTTCTAATTTTTCCTGTTTCAGTTTTGGGAGATTATATGTTTCTAGGAATTTACCCATTTCTTCTTGGTTGTCCCATTTATTGACATATAATTTTTCATAATATTCCCTTTTAATTGTTTGTATTTCTGTTGTGTTGATTGTTATTTCTATTTCTCCTCTTTCTTTTGTGATTTTGTTTACTTCAGTGCTTTCTCTCTCTCTCTGTCTCTCCCTGTCTCTCTCTGTCTCTCTCTTGATTAGTCTGTCTAGAGGTTTCCCAATTGTGTTGGTCTCTTCAAAGAAACAGCCTCTAGTTTCATTGATCTGTACTATTGTGTTTTTAGTATTTGTGTCATTTATTTCTGCTCTAATCTTTATTATTTCCTTCCTTCTGCTGTTTTGGGGTTTTGTTTGTTCTCATTTTTCTAGCTTTTTTGGGTGTAAAGTTAGGTTGTTTATTTGAGATTTTTTCTTCTTCTTAAGGTAGCCCTGTATTGCTACACAATTCCCTCTTAAACCCATTTTGCTGCATCCCAAAGATTTTGCACTGTTGTGTTTTCATTTTCATTCATTTCCGTGTAATTTTTTGATTTCATCTTTGATATGGTTGACCCATTTATTGTTTAGTAACTTGTTATTTAACCTCCATGTATTTGTGCTCTTTCAGATTTTTTCTTATGGTTGATTACTAGTTTCATAGCATTGTTCTTAGAAAGACGCATGGTATGACTTCATTCTTTTTGAACTTGTTGAGACTTGTTTTGTGGCCTAATATGTGATCTATTCTGGAGAATATTTCATGTGCACTTGAGAAGAATATGTATTCTCCTGTTTTGGGGTGGAATGTTCTGAATATGCCCATTAAATCCATCTAGTCCAGTGTATCTTTCAAAGTCTGTTTCCTTGTTGATTATCATTTTGGATCATCTGTCTATTGATGTAAGTGGGGTATAAAGTCCCCTGGCATTATTACATTACTCTCAATTAGTACCTTTATATTTATTAACTGTTTTATGTATTTGGGTGCTTTCATGTTGGATGTACAAATATTTACAATTGTTATGCCTTCTTGTTGGATTGCCCCTTTTATTATTATATAGTGGCCTTCTTTGTCTCTTGTTATAGTGTTTGCTTTAAAGTCTTATTGTCCAATATAAGGATTGCTACCCTAGCTATCTTTTGTCATTTGTTTGCATAATAAATATTTCTCCATCCCCTCTCTTTCAATCTGCAGATGTCTATCTGAAATAAGTTTCTTGAGGGCAACATATAGATGGGTCATGTTTTTTTATCTACTCTGTCACCCATTGTCTTTTGATAGGAGCATTTTGTTCACTTACATTCAAAGTAATTATTGATAGATATGTATTTATTGCCATTTTGTTACTTCTTTTGTGGTTGTTTTTGTAGCTTTTCTCCAATCCTTTCTTCTCTTCCTCTCTTTCATGGTTTGTTGGTCCTCTTTCTTGATGTACTTGGATTTATTTCTCTTTATTCTTTACATATCTATCACTGGTTTTGATTTGTGATTACCATTACTTTTGTATATAACATTTTTGGCATATAGCCATGCCGGAGTTGATGGTCACTTAAGTTTGAACCCATTCTTTACTCCTCTCCCCCAACATTTAAGATATATGGTAACATATTTTACATTCTTTTATTTTTTGAATCCCTTGACTGATTTTTACAGATATACTTATTTTTATTGCTTCTGTGTTTCCTACCTTTGTATTGTCATTTATGGTCTTTCCTTTCCACTCAATGAGTCTTCTTTAATGTTTCTTGGTTTAGTCGTCCTGAACTCCTGTATTTTTTGTTTGTCAGAGAAACTCTCTCTCTCTCTCTCTCATCTCTTTCTATTCTGAATGATAGCCTTGCTGGATAGAGTATTCTTGGCTGCAGATTTTTTCCCTTTTAGCACTTTAAATATATCGTGACTCTCCCTTCTGGCCTGCAAAGTTTCTGCTGAAAAATCTGATGGCCTTATGGGGTTCCCCTTGTAAGTAACTGTCTTACTTTCTCTTGCTGCTTTAAAAACATTTTGTTTATTACTACTTTTTTTTTTTTGCCTTTTAAAATTACTATGTGTTTTGGTGTGGACCTCCCTGGGATGATTTTTTTGGGGGGACTCTCTGCCTCCTGCATCTGGATATCTGTTTCCTTCTCCATAGGGAAATTTTCATCTATTCTTTCTTCAAATAAAATTTCTGCCCTTTATGTCTCTTTTCTTCTTCTGGGATCCCTATATTATCTGTGCTGTTAACTTTATGGAGTCACTGAGTTCCCTAAGTCTATTCTGATTTTGCATGCTTTTTTTCCTCTCACCTGCTCAGCTTGATTACTTTCAGTTACTCTGCCTTCCACATCATTAATTTATTCCTCTGTTTCCTCTAGCCTGCTAATTATTCTATCAACTATATTTTTAATCTCACTTACTATGTTCTTCATCTCTGGTTGTTTTTTTTTTTTTTTATCTCTTTGTTAAGAGTCTCACTGATGTCCTCCACTCTTTTCTCAAGTCCATTAGCTTTCTAATCATTACTTTAAATTCTCTATCAGGAATATTACTTACATCCACTTTGCTTAGATCTTTGCTGTGGTTTTGTTCTATTCTTTCATTTGGAACATACTTCTGCCTCCTCATTTTGTCGAATTCTGTGTCTGTTTCTCTGTGTTAGAAAAATCAGTTATGTCTCTTGCTCTTGAGGATAATGGCCTTATGAACAAGAGGTTCTGTAGTGCCCTGCCATTATGTGTCCTGTGTTCCCCAGGATCTGGTACTTCAGTGAGGGTTTCCTATGTATTGTATGTACCCTGCCATTGTGTCCTAGCTGCTTTTTCCTTCAGACCACTTGTCTATGGAGACTCCCTTTGCCAATTGTGGGCTGTGTTTTGTCCCTGGCTGGGTAGGGTGCATTTTAACAAGGTTGTGCTGGTCTGTTTGCAAAATGACCCCTCTCATCACCATTGATGGAATTGATGCCCCGGGATGGGAGACATGGTGTTGTTGGGGTATATACTGGTTTTCTGGGGAAGGGGACTTATAGCACCAGAACTGAGGCAAGCATGACTAGAGTGATTGGAAAGGAAAGATCCACTGAAGCATGGGGGTGGTAAGGGGTAGGGTGGAGCTCGGTGTAAGTAAGTTAGGTAGTGAGTGTAGTTCCCCCACTGGTTCCCACACTGAAGGAATATACTGAGGGCTGGGAAGGGAAATGGCACCATTACCTCTTTTGTTCCTGGAGGGGTCTCCCTGAGATCTCTGCCTCTCTGGTCAAGCTCTGAGATTAATAAATAACTGTCTGTTAGGAGGCACATGTCTCCTGTGCCTCAGGCATTTTTCATGCTGCTACTTCTATTCTGTATCTCTGCTGGTTGTTTGTCCTGCTCTCTCTGTAAGGACATGGACTCAGCTTTCCAACACCCTCTGGACTCTCCAAGAGCTGAACCTGCTGATTTTTAAAATTCCAGGCTTTAAGTCCTGCTGATTGTAAGAACTCATGAAATTTGGCTCCTCCCACTTTCAAAGCCAAATGTTATGGGGATTCATCTTCCCTGTGTGTGTCCCCTGTGTGATGGTCTATTTCTCACCCTTCACCATGCCTCTGGCTCACTCCCAACTGCAGATGGCCACAGTCCTCTCTCAGGACTCTCTAGCCTTCCTACCTTTGTCTATGTGGCCCTTCTCCACCTTTGGTTGTGGTTTGTTCTGCCATCTTTGGGTCATTATCTGGGTGATTTATGCTGATGTGAGTGTTATTTATTAGTATTCATTGGAGGAGGTGAGCTTAAGGTGCTCCTACTCTGCCATCATCCCAGCCTCCCTCTGGCCACTTCATGTTAATTTCCTCGCAGTAACTATCCTGTAGACTTTTAAAAAATATTAATACATACATTCAGCATGTATATGCATTTGAATATAGAACTCTTAAGCACTCTGAGAGCCTCCGTTCTCTATTTACTTTTGGATATATGGTTTAGGTTTAACTGGTGCTGGGGATCAGTTATGGTGGGGACTAGTTATGGTTCACAGTTAGGAGTGTATTTGCCACCCCACACCCAGGGGACATTTGGTAATGTTTTTTACTATTGGATGGGTACTACTGGCACCTAGTGTGTAAAGGTCAGGAATGCTACTAAATAACCTACAACGCACAGGACAGCTCCCACATCAATTATCCAGTCAATAGTGACGAGGTTGAGAAACCCTTGATAAAGATTTTTGAGGTGGTCTTACCACCATTCTTCTCTATGCTTTCAGAGCAGCCGACATGTAAGGCTACAAATTTGAGATTTTGATGCTTAGCATTCCTTGTTGAGCATTTCCCTCAAATACACATTTTCTAAAAATATCTTTTAGGCATCACATTGAAATGTAATCTAAGAGAGGCTTATGAAGAATATTTTAATCCAATTATTATGATTAATACATAACAATTCATTATTTTTTATGTTAATAAAAATATTTCTCATGTGAATATTATTTTATATTTTTCCATTTTAAAAAATTACTCCAACATACCCCAGTGATGAATACTGTAAAAGCAATCTCAGTTTCACTTGGTCTCTGAATATGAATAACCAGTTGGCAAAAGATTCTAAAATGTTTCAATTAATTATTTTTAATCATGTAGGCTAGATTATGACTTTTAACTATATTTAATAAAAGTATAAGATGCTGGAAGTTAACTGTTATGTAATTTATTACAATTTTTAATTGACTTTCCCGAAACATTAACTTTTTCCAAATAAAGACTTTGAAATTTCTTTTCAGTGCTGTAATTGAGTGAAAATACTGATAAGGAAGATATAACGCTGTCACTGAAAACATATTTGATATCAGATCTTATATATATTTGTATATTTAATAAACTTTTAATATGTAAGGCTGCTATGGATAGTTTATTTTATTGAATTATAGAATTAAGTGTTTAATTGAGAATACAGAAGCTCAACTTCTGAATTTAAATACCCTCCACAAGTGAGCTTGATTTCAAATATTTACTAAGCCCTCTGCATGTATAAAGTGCCATGTGACTGTTTACAAATCAGTTACAAATTACTTTTACAAATAACTTAATCATTCTTGTCAAAGATCAAGAATGACTTCTTAAAATGTTTCAGTTTAGATGTTTCTGTTAGGATGTAGTAATTCATAAGAGAATGTCACTCACATTCTAAGAACAAGAGCAACAACAACAAAACCCAGATGATACTTAAAGTCATGACTTGGGGAGTGTGTTAGAAAGCTGAAGTTACAATGTAACCAAATGAACTGAATTTTAAAGGGTGACAAGACTGTCCAAAGAGAAATAAAAGCAAAAGCAGCCCCAACACCCAGGATTTGCCTAAAACTGAGGCTTCAGCAGGAGAACTGAGAAAGTGCTTGCTCCTTACCCCACTATCAAACAGTAGTGGTGTGGAGCTGAGGGAGGAGAAAGAAAGTGACAGAACTCTCCCTCTATGATGCAGGAATGCATAGTCTTCTGAAAGTTTAAGGTGGAACAAGAATACTGAGAAAAACTTCTGGCACTTGAAGCTACCTCCAAGTACAGGGAAGCAGCAGTTCACTGATGGAAGGATTTGAAGTTGCTGGTATACCAGTAACAAAGAAAACTATAAAATAACAAATCCCAAACCCAATTTAACTACTGACTAGATTAACTCAATTATTCTTACGAATGGTCTAGCCAAAATAAAATAAGAAAAGAAGCACACTTTTTTTTTTGTCCATAAATTCTATTGAATTCAGTCTCTACTGCTCTTCTATGTGTAATGTCTAACATTTAAATAGAAATATAAGACACACAAAATAAGCAATAAAAAAAAGACCCATTGCCAAGATATCAAGCAGTCAAGCAAACAGATGCAGAGATTATATTTGTTGATCTTTTTCTGGGTCAAACACTATGATGTATACTTCATGGGTATGATATCATTTAATTCTATTATTTCTATAGAATATCAACATTCTTTGTACTATATGTCATCCATTATACATATGAGAAAACTGATGTAAAGAAAGAAATATTCCCATTTAATAGAACTAGTATTTGTTGGAACCAGGATTTAGATACATTTCAGGATGATTTTAGAGTCTAAAACATAACCACTATGCTGTAGAGTCTTCCAAATACGGCAATATAAGAGGAAGTCATTGCACACAGAAATGTATCTAGATCTTTTGTATGTATTTTGAAAGGGATAAAGGACTGTTATTTTTTCTAAAAATAAAGTTAGAAGATGAAGAATCTTAGAGAACAACTCTCTATGTGCCATCTCATCTATTTCCATACCACACCTCAAATTTTATTACCTAAATATCTGCTTAATGTAAGGAGATTTTATATACATGGGTTATCATATTGAACAACCTTGTTTTAAATATTTGCATATTTTAATACACAGCCTTGATAATTCTGTGAAGGAATTTTTTTTTAATTTTTTTTTCAACGTTTTTTATTTATTTTTGGGACAGAGAGAGACAGAGCATGAATGGGGGAGGGGCAGAGAGAGAGGGAGACACAGAATCTGAAACAGGCTCCAGGCTCCGAGCCATCAGCCCAGAGCCTGACGCGGGGCTCGAACTCACGGACCGCGAGATCGTGACCTGGCTGAAGTCGGACGCTTAACCGACTGCGCCACCCAGGCGCCCCTGAAGGAATTTTTTTTTAAAGGAAAATCTTTTATTGGAAAATCTGCTAAACCACTGGGAACATTGCTTTAAATGTTACACCTTCATTCCTTCCACAAAAGTAGGTTACAGAGTAGAATACTGTTTGGGTTAACAGAAGATTCATCAACCAGATAAATTGTTCCTCTCCATTCTACCACCTGAACACAAGTAGTGCAACGGGGTAACCATAGAACTTGAGGAATTTGTGTTTTGAGTAATTTATACTTATTTTCTTGCAAGACCTTGGAGAAAGATTTCTTAGAGAATTGGATGCCATAAAGAATTAGGTCATAAGCAGAAGATCTAGGTCAGCACTTTTTGCTGAGAGGTTTGGGCCAGTTACTCAGTACATGCAGTATATGGCTAATTTGTTCAGCCTTTTCATATTATAGAACTAAGGAAAGAGGTAGCAACTTGCACCATGTAACGCTTGGTCAGCTTGTTCATTGGCCCCTTAGATATAGCCCTAACTTACCAAAAATCTTAGGCAACGTAAATCTAAGATACATTCAAAATGGTATAATTATTATGATAACTTAGAAGTCATAGGAAGAGGACATATGAGTATGGTGTCATACACATTAATAGTTGCCTACAAAATATATATCAAGAATTTTCTATCTTGCCTAGGTTCCTATTTCCTCCCTTAGGGAAGTGACCATAGTTATTTTAAGCCAATCATGGTAGTTTAGATCTATGATGTCCAAAACAATAGCCAGTAGACATGTGTGGCTTCTGAGTGCTGGAAATGTGAGTAGGCCAAATTAAGATAGCTATAATTATGCAATTCACATTAGATTTTGAAGATTTACTGCAAAACAATGTGAAATATTTTGTTATTTTTTAATGGTAATATTTTGAAATGATATTTTGATTATATTGGGTTAAATAAAATATATTATTAAAATATATCTCAATCTTTTTTCCTTTGTAAGTATTACACAATTAAAATTTATACATGTACCTTGCACCATATATATGTATATATATATATATATATGCACATATATATGTATATACATATATAGATATTTTAATATTTTCTCAAGTTCATTTTATTAACAAAAAGTGCAAACTATTTTGAACAAAAGCAAACCATGAATCACAGCATTTGGCAAGATATTAGACATGGAAAAGCAAAAAATCTTCAGTAAGTAAAATATAAGTAGAGGAGGTGCCTCTCACATGTATTATATTCATGCTTCTTCAATAGTCTCTTACCGACTTTCAGTGTTATATATATTTTTAAAATGTTTTTATTTATTTTTGAAGGAGAGAGAGACAGAGCATGAGTGGGGGAGGAGCAGAGAGAAAGGGAGACACAGAATCCGAAGCAGGCTCCAGGCTCTAAGCTGTCTGCCCAGAGCCCGATGTGGGGCTCAAACTCACAAACTGTGAGATCATGACCTGAGCCCAAGTCAGATGCTCAACTGACTGAGCCACCCAGGTGCCCCTCAGTGTTATATTTTTAATGGATAGCAGTATATGATGGTGAATTCTTTGAGGTTGTGTATGTCTTAAATAATCTTTATTTTGCCTTCAATTTTGAATGAAATAATTTTAAAAAAGATCCATATGGCAGAAAGAAGAAAGGTCCGTTTGGAACTATGGGTCTATACTGAGATGAGTAGCATTAGAAGGCATTAGAATTATATAATAATTAAATATAACTATTTATGGTAATATAATAAGGTAGGTTAAATGTAAAATAATTTATTTTTATTTAAATTAATCATGTGAGAAGATAATTGACAGCTTAAAGCAAAAATAATAATATATTATAGAGCTTATAACATAGAAACAAATATATGACAGTAACACAAAGACCAAGAAGGAGATAATTGAACTATACTGTTCAATTATTTGAAGTGCTGTAATACTACTTGAAGGAACATTTGATAGAGATATATTTCATCAACCCTAAATGAACCCCTAAAAAAAGTGACTAATAAGCCAACAAGATGGAATCTTAAGAAATATATAGTTACCCAAAAGAAGGCAAGGCAGAAGGGAAAAAGGGTGCAAGAAAAAGATGATATCATGGAATATAAATCTATTTGATGTATCTAAAGAATATCAATAATACATTAAGTACAAATGGCTTAAGCACCTCAATTAAAATTAAAGCAAGTGTTTTTTTTATGGGTTAAACAAGGCAAAACTCAACAATATGCTGTCTACAAAAATACAGATAGTTAAATATAAAAGCATGAAAAAGCCATATCATACTAACTATTCAAAAGAAAACTGTAATGAATTGAAGACAGATATATAAACAAATACTCCTACATGAATGTTCATAGGAGCACTATATGTATATAAATAGGAGCACTATATATATATAAGTAATGTTAGCATATGAACCATATCCCTGATCTTATAAATGTAGGAAAAACATTTGACTAAATTCAATATTGATTCATGATTGAAAACTCTTAGCAAACCAGGAGTACAAGGGGCATCCTCATCCTGATAAAGGACATTCTCACAAAATCTTTCAGGTAAAATTATACTTAATCATTAAAGACTAAATTCTTTCCACCTAAAATTTGGATTAAAGCAGAAATGTTCCCACCACCCCTATTCAAAATACTAGGGAAAGTTCTAGGCAGTACAGTAGGACAAAAAATAATATATCAAAAACATACAAGTTGAAAAAAAGAAACAATACTAAAACTGTTTCTGTTTACAGACAATATATTGCCTACATAGAAAACTTAAAAGAACCTACAGAAAAATTATTAAAAATACTAACTGAGTTTAACAAAGTTGTAGGATACTAGATCAATATACAAACATCAATTGTACCAATTTATATACTAATTGTATTAATCTATGTACTAATAATAAACAATTGGAAATTTAAATTAAAATACATTACTTGTAATTGTCCCCAAAATATTATGCTTATGTAAACCATAAAATTTATGTAAGGCTTGATATTGAGAGCCATAAAACACAAATGAAAGAAATATGTGTTTATAGGTTGGAAAACTCAATATTGTTAAGATGTCACCTCTCTCCAAAATAATACATAGATTAAAGCAATTCCAAAAAATCCCATTAAGATTTTGTAAACATTGTCAAATTGATTTTAAAATGTACTTGGGGATACACAGTAACTAGAAAAGCATAAACAAAAACAAAAATTAAGTTTAGAACTTATACTACTTTTTTAAGACTTATCAAGAAACTACAATCTAATCAATGTAATACTGATAAAATTATAGATGTGTAGATCAATGGAACATAATATAGAATCTAGAAATAAACCTACACAAGTAGAATTAGTTGACTTTTGACAAAGATATAAAGTCTTTACTATCCCACTTCTAGATACACTCTGTATCCTAATCTTGGAGGTCAGGTCCGTAGGTACACCCTGTACTTGCTGATAAGCATTGTCTTCTCTCGCCATTTTTCCATCCCAACAGAATCAAACCTCTTTTCTCAAATGGCGCTGATTAACACCAGTGGCCCACAGAAAACATGCTACTAAGCAAACTTATTTGAAGAAAAAAATAACTGATCAATAGACATTATGCACACTAATGAAGACAGTGTAGTATTGGTGAAAAAATAGACACAAGGATCAATGGAACCACATAGAGAGTAAAGAAATAGACCTACATGAATATGGCCATTTGATTATTGACAAAGGGCAAAGCAATAAACAGAGAAGATTGGTCTTGTTAATGAACAGTGTTGGAACAACTGGTCACCCATTTGCAAACACATAAACCCAGACCTAAGCCTCATTCATTATATAAAAATTAATACAAAATAAGAAAGGGGTATAGCTCAGGGTAGAGCATTTGACTGCAAAATGAATCCTATATCTAAATATAAAACATAAATCCATAAACTCTTAATAAAAAGTATAGGAGGCAGTCTTTATCGCTTGAGGTTAGGCCAAGAGATTTTAGAAATTATTCTAAAAACATAACCCATAAAAGAAAACAACTGAAAAATTGGACTTCATTTTGAACAAATATTTCACCAGGGAGGATGTAAATGTGGAAAATAAGTGCATAAATACATTCAACATTATTATCCATTAGGAAATTTCAAATTACAACCCCAACTAAATACTACTAGGTACCTATTAAAGTGGTTAAAATAAAAAATAATGGCAATATCAAGTATGGTGATAATGCAGAGCAACTGTACCTCCCATATGTTGCCGGTGGCAATGCAGGAAGGCACAGCCACTTTGAAAAACCAATGGCTGTTTTGATGAAAGTTAAACACACATCTACTATATGAGCCAGAAATACCACTTTGAGATATTTTCTCTAGAGAAAGAACACTTACATTCACACAAACATGTACATGAATGTTGATACAGACTTTCTTTGTAATAGTCAACACCTGCTAGGGGTGAGGGACAGCAGTTGCTAAGTGGGGTGTGGCAGAGAGTGTTCAAGTCTTAATCAAGGAGGTGGGGACATCACGGGAAAGTAGAATCAATAGCGAGCCAAGGCTCCATGCCCTTCGCATATGCTCCATTGTCACAGTGAACTTTTCTTACGAAAGAAATTGAAAGATAAAATTATTAATAATTAAAAAAATAATAATATGGTGACTGCAGAGCATTAGAGCCTAGCATGGGGCTCTCTTCTGAGTGCAAGGCCTGTGTGACTTCACTGGTCACACACCTGTGAAATCAGTCCTTATTGCAAAGTAGGCCCTTACAAAGAAATGTACACATGTTCTCCTAAGTCCCTTTTGTCTTTCCACTGATGAGGAGTACTTGAACAACATACTTGATTACACGTTGATCCCAATCTCACAGCCGGGCTTCCTGGGTTGAAGATAGTAGAAACTCTTCTATTAGGATCTTTTATCTGTGGATATTGTATGAAAGAGTAATAAACTGAATTTTTTCAGGCTCTGTATTATTGACTACTTTGTGATAGCAGCTCAACTTGTTCTTAACGAATGTATTTTTCTTCCTGGCATATCTTGCCTAAAACCCAGTTTCACTGAGAATAAATTAGGTGTCCTGGAGGGTTTGCAGAGAGAAAAAGAGGGAGATGCCTTTCAAACTAGAGATACGCCCAGGGATGTTTGGAGAGAAAGAATTGGTATATAAACTGTGTAAAATGAGCAGATTTTTGTGGCAGCTCCCTGCAGATTGGATACCAGGTTCTGAGAAAGGCACTTAAAATAGTAGAAATGGCAAAACGGAAGGGGCTATGAGGACTGAGACTGAGAATGTTGTTGTGCTGTTTGGTGTTGACTGATGAGTGTGGGCATTCCGACCATCTTGGAGGGAAGCAAATGGAATGAAACAAGCTGACTTTCCCACATGTCAGTGGGTTGGGGGAATATAAGTCCTTGGGACAGCAAATAACGAAAGCAGTTTTTATTCACACACCTGAACTTATGGCCTTCAGTTTACCCCCACTGTAGGTATAAAATCTTCTTCTTCTTTTTAATTCTTAAAAGCATTCTTTTAAAGATTTTATTTTTAAGTAATCTCTATACCCAACATGGAGCCAGAATTCACAACCTCAAGGTAAAGAGTCACATGCTTTATGGATTGAGCCAGTGGGCGCCCCCTTAGAAGTGTTAATTCAAAACAAGTCTTGGAGAAACAGAAATTTTCTGTTTTAGGAATCTTCGTTATACTTGGTTTTATTTTATTGCTTTTTGTTTTATTTTAAGTACTTATTTGGTGCTGCTCACAAGGCCCTGCTCATATATATAATTAATGAATTACACACAGAATATAATTTTTGGTAGAAATGAGAATACCATAACCTATTAGCATACTATATTTCACATGCATTTTGCTTCTCTGGTTTATTGACTAGTAAATGAATATGTATGCATAAGTTCATATATTCATCCAATAAACATTTGAGGATTATCAACTATGTGCCTACTAGATTCTGATATAGATTTTCTCATTCTTGTCTCTTTTAGAAAAAAATAAAACAGAATAGAAACATGTTTGATATTTTGCCTGAAGACACAATTATTTATGATTAATATTTGATAAAATTCCAATGTGGATTTTGGGGTGCCTATTAAATTACCAGGAACCACCTGTTTATCTTCAGTGATATGTGGGAGTTTCTGAGAAAAAATGGATGCCTACACTCAAAGTTAGATCTATCACTCACCTTTGACACAGTAGACAGTGATATATTGTTAGAACTTTCAGAAACGTGAGTTGGAATTCTGAGACAGCATTAAATTGGTTTGAAATGTAATTATCTTTGTCAGCAGACACAGCGTACTATATTGGGTAGCAGCTCATCAGAAACAGTTACTGGAAAATGTGTGGTCCCTCAGGGCTCTATTCTTGTCCTTTTATTTTTATATTTATATGCTTCTCATGGCAGTGTCATTAATAGATCTGGATTTGATTATCATATCTCTGCCAGTACTATTCAGATTTACTAACTGGTTCTTGTAGAATCAAGTCATATGACTTCCCAACTCCTTATGCTTTATAAAGACTTAGATCGAGTGATAAGGATATTTCCTTCATATTCCTTCATAGTCCGTATAGACCTATCTAAATTATTTTTTGGATTTCTTTTTTACTTTGCACTTTTCTTTAGCTAGATTACCTGACTTCAGTTGAAAAATCATAGTAGATGATACTATGCTGTCCTTATTGGCAGTATTCTTATTTTTATGTGGCATAGGAATTTCATGTAAAATTAATTTCATTGTATTAATAACAAAGATTGTACATTATGATTTCTTTACTCTGAAATTCTATAATTTTTGAACCAAATGCAGAGTTATGTAAATCCAGTGGGACCATCCAATTCTATCACATTATAATAGAGTCACTAATAGAAATGTCCCTACAGCAGATTTTATCATTCTCAATGTTGGAAGTGATTACAAAAGTGTGATGGGGAATATAATGTGTTTTTAAAAATACTCTCAGTAAAATTCTGTGGCTTAGAAGTCCAAATTTCAGCTCTTAAGAATGATCTCCAAGACTCCCTTTTCAGCTTTATCCCTCACTTTTTTGTTTGTTTGTTTGTTTGTTTGTTTGTTTGTATGAATGGATCTTAAGAATCTGTCAAGGTAGTTATTGGGTTATCTCCAAATAGAGGGTGACCAGATATTCCCAGATAAACCTTGTTTCCCCCCCCAAAATATGATGTTAAATAAGTGCCTCTCTTTTATTTTTATTTGAGGCCACAAAGGCTATACCTACAAGGAGAATCAGATAGTCCTTCATTCTAAAGTGAGGTCTTTCTTTATCTCTGAAGCTCATGCTAAGAAACAGTAATGCTAGTTCTAGGTCTCTCCCAACAGCCACATCGAAGCTATACCAGAAGAAAATTGAGACGAGGAGAGGTTTCTTTGAAAATAAATTTTAGGATTTCTGTGCTTTGGTTTCCTAATCCCCTTTGTGGATGGTAGAAGGACAGTTATCCCTACTCCTCCACCTCAGGTCAAGTGAAAATATCTTCACAAGGACAACTCAGAGGGTTTAACACACTTTCTTTGGAATTTTAAGGATCTTGGGACTAAATTATCATACCTAAAAAGAAAGAGGATTTGTTAAAGCTTTCTCTTCCTCCTGAGTTAACAGAGACAAGTTATTATGTTCACACGAACTTCAGTTTAAAAGTCTGAAGGGAGCAAGGTTGAGTATTTCTTGGGGACCAGATATGAAATGCAAAAAAGGTATCCAGTCTTATGTTGTCTAATAAGAAATTCCACTCCATGGGACAGCATGGAAGTGTACAACTATCTCAATACAGGCAAAAATGAAGGAGTTGTAGAGGCCAGTCAATGTAAGCACTTAGGGAGTTGTGGTTGGAGAGTTCAGGCAGAAGCATTTCTATGGAATCTACAAAATTCCTCCTTGAGAGAGAAAATAACAATGACTCAGCACCATCCAGGGGGTACCAGTGCCACATTATAATGCCGTCATCTATATAAAACTAAGTTCTTTATTCCTAACTTCTCTAATCTGGGTTTCCAAGGCCATGGAAATAGTTTAAATTGGAAAATAGTTTAAAGTTATCAAAGGATATTGGACTAGCCAGAAGTTATGGGATTATTAGAATGAACTGGACATTTTAATTATCTATGAGTGACTGAAAAATATAGGGCCCTGACTGAGATTTTATCCCAGGGACAGTGATAAATAGATCCATATAGTAAGTTTGCAAAACCAATAGTAAGAAAAAATAAACTTGGTTCTTTCAATGACATCCAGCTCATCCAGTGAATGAGTCGTATTCTTTGTAGATCTTTTCCCATTATCGCTGCCTACACAGATAAAAATTCAGCCTCTAAAATGAACTTTCAAATTGAAGTCTTTTCTCACTTTCTATGATAAATCTTTTCTTAAGGTCCTTTGAACTCCTGTCACACTGACCTGTTTTTATGAATTAGATTGCTCAGTAAAAAAGAGAAGGCATTAAACATGCAAACAGAAGTACAATGAATGTATCAAAGGAGTCAGAGTGCTGCTGAACTTTGTTATAAGACTCAGTTTGATGTAGGACTCTCTGAGGAGGTGATCTTAAGGTGAGGGGTGAGAATAAATAGATGTTAGCCACCTGAAGCCATAGCGATAGTGTGATTCAGGAAAAAGGAGGAGAATGAGGAGCTAAAAAAATATTATTTCTACAGTAGACGGAGTAAAAAGAATGAAAGTACTAGGGAGACAAGCATGGGGTTAATAGTGGCAGAGATCACTGTAGTCCTTGTATAACAGAGCATGGGTCTACTTATATTGGACTTACATAGTTGGAGAAAGTTTCAAAAAGGGGAACTTGGTCAGGTATGTAAGACAAGAAGACAGTTTTAGAAAAAACTCCTTTGGGGATGCCTGGGTGGCTCAGTAGGTTAAGTGTTGGACTTTGGCTCAGGTTGTGATCTCGTAGTTCATGGGTATGGGCCCTGGGTCAGGCTCTGTGCTGACAGCTCAGAGCCTGGAGCCTGCTTCAGATTCTGTATCTCCCTCTCTCTCTGCCCCGTCTCTGCTTGCACTCTGTCTCTGTCCCTCTGAAAAAGAAACATAAAAAAAGAAAAAAAACTCCTTGGTGTGGTACAGTAAAGGGCCAGAGATACAGGAGTAGTGAGGACTTAGGGAAGAGATATTAAAACTCTGAATGTTAGAATAAAATAGAGTTATACAGGAAATCCAAATACTTGAGAGAACTGATAATCCAAACCAAATGCTAGAGAGAACTGACACATCGTTAGTAGAATTTTACGAATATTGGTCTGGTAGTATTACACAGTCACTGGCTCCATCCTACGTTTTTTTTCCTGGGGGGGCATGCATAAACCACAGAGTACCAGTGCAATATGTTGGAATGCTAGAAGATTTACCTTTAATACTATCTAGTTTGCATAAAAACCTTAAACTTTATTCCTATTTGATGTCAAGATCAACTCTGGTGCCCATTCTTGGACAAAACATAAGAAGGTCGCAAATTACATATTGCATGGGAGGTATTGCGAGGGCAGGGAGGATGCTCCACGTTATCTTATGGTACAAGCCATCGTTTATTTGCTCCAAGGTTTACTACATATTGCAGTTCGTGGATATCCAGTTATGACGACTGATGTATTATTTTTTTCTGGTTTTACCTAATTCAACTCTTCAAAGATTACTGGAGAATTAAAAAGAATCCTATAGAGAAAGTTCATATTGAAGGCAATACTAATAGTGCTAGCATAAGTAAACAGTAAGGAAATTGCTGAGTTGGCATTCTTTTACCTTTAGTTCAAGTTTGTCTGTCATATTATCAGGTGAAAACAGTGATGGTCTTGGTGTAATCAATTTGAATCTATCATTAAGCACTAAAGCAAGACTTTAAAAAAATGAGTGTATAAAATCATATGGATGCAAGAGGATGCAAAGAGGCCTGAGGGCTAGCTGAGTGTTTATTTCTGGCTATTTTTGTGAATTCCAGGGTTTTTTCCCCCTAAAATCAAGTGCATTTGTGTAAGTAGGTGATGTTATAACCCAGAATTAAAATGAAGAGAGTAACAGAATAGGCATGGAAAACAGGTACATCTGAGGTCTATTTTGAGTATGATTCCTTAATGATAAAGCTCAAAATGTTTCGCCAACCGTAACTAGCAGTGGCTTGGACTGTGAATGTACTAGTTTAATTTTTCACCTTCCAGTTAGTCAATCTCTATTTGAAAACTTTCTGTAATTTTAATCTTGGACTCTGGACTTTTCCTGGGGTTTCCCTGAATCTCTTTCAGTTTAAAAAAGTATTATAATAGGGGCGCCTGGGTGGCTCAGTCGGTTGAGTGTCCGACTTCGGCTCAGGTCACGATCTCGCAGTCCGTGAGTTCGAGCCCCGCGTCAGGCTCTGTGCTGAGTGCTCAGAGCCTGGAGCCTGTTTCAGATTCTGTGTCTCCCTCTCTCTCTGACCCTCCCCCGTTCATGCTCTGTCTCTCTCTGTCTCAAAAATAAATAAACGTTAAAAAATTAAAAAAAAAAAGTATTATAATAGAGTCTTAAAAAACTAGGGAGAGATTCTCTGCCCAGTGACACTCATACTCGTTATTATGAGTTTAAAATTTTTTTAAGTTCATGTCTTCTACTTTGCATACTAATTTTTTAGAATTATATTTTCAGTTGATCAAGGTTAGTATGAATAGTGTAAATTCAAATACTCTAGTCAAAAGAGGCACACATATAGGATGGGATTTTCTTTATAAAGACAAGTATTTCCCCAAAATATACATAAATTAAGTTATGGCTTTTGTCTTAGTTTGCTTGGCTGCTATAACAATATGCTATAGACTCGTTGGCTTATAAACAAAAACATTTATTTCTCACAGTTCTATAGACTGGGAAGTCCGAGATCCAGTTACCTTAAGATCCACTGTCTGATTACAGCCACTTTCTGGCTTACAGATCGCTATATTCTGGCAGAAAGGGTGAGGGAACTCTCTGGCATCTCTTTAATCAAAGGACTAATTCCATGAGGCTTTCCCTCATGACCTAACTGCTCCCAAAGGTCCACCTCCCAATATCATCACACCGGGGATTAGGATTTCAACATATGAATTTGGGGGGTATATAAACATTCAGACTCTGCCAGTTACTCTTAGTGTGCTTAGTAACATTTTGGTGTGCAAGTAGTTAAAGTACATATTTTAGCCATTGAATAGCTTATTTAGTCTATTATGGCCATGATATCCCTCAGTTTGGCTACCTTTTCCTGCCTTTTTAGATATTAGAATTGTAAGTAGAAGAAATGGTTATTATGAATATTTTATGTGTTTGATTTTGTTGGTAATTCTTTGTGAAATTTAGAGACATAGACAGTACCCATTCATATACGAACAGTCAAAATCAAACAGAAAAATCTGATTGTATGTTTATTTTAAATCAAATAGAATGTCTAATTACTTTTAATTTATAATTAAATTATAAATTCCCAGCTGAAACTCTATATTCACCTTCAAATTTAGGAAATTCGTTTCCTCTTCATCAGCTAGCTTGTATACAACTAAAAATGATATGAGAACGAACCAAAGACAGACTTCTGTTGACTTTTAGCACATTACTGAAGTAAATTTTACAACATCATATTAATACAAATTAAGTACAAGTAAAATCTTCAGAGACCATTTGGGAGACAAAAAGAATTTGACCTATGTGATTAAGAACAGTCCCCATCTTGTCTTCTTCTTGCTCTCTGTCTTAATTACTTACCTATAAATTGTTGTTTTGATTATTTTTTATGAAAATCTTATAAAGGCCTTTCCCAAAAAAATCATGCACACAAGTATGTGCGTGCACGCATAAGTGTATGTGATCAAAATGAGCATTTTCCTTCCCACTGCCTGGGAAGATCACACTCAATCATTAGTATTTACATAGCACTTGCTTCCATTGAATTCTGAGAGCAGAGGGATTCTGTTTTAAAGTCATTGGTAAGACAGTTTGTTTTTCCATGAACATACTGAAATTATGCACTGGGCAAATTAGTGAATTTTACCAAATATGTCTCAAGGATAAATATAGCAATTTTCACAGTGAATGTTTTCCATCTCTCAGGAAATCTATGTTTGTCATGAAATGACAAGTTTTTTTAGAGGGTTGGGAGAATGGGGCGATTGCCTTTGCAAACTGATTTTGAATTTCGTTAAATAACAAGGCAAACCTGAAAAATATTTTATATTAAATGAAAGTACTTAAGCATGATCTTTTGGTGGAAAGCAAATGGAAAGAATTTTTAACACATCTACTGAAGTAACAGATTTTCCTTTTCTGCTCCAGGGTGATCATTATAAACCATAACTTAAAAATTTTAAATTATGAAAAATATCTCATCTTGGGAAGTTCATGTGAATTTAAACCAATAAACTAGTCTCATAATGTTGTAACTGAGAATTAGTGTGCTTTCATAAGATGATAACTTTACTATTTTTTCTGTACAGTGATACCAGAAAATAATCAGGATTAAAATATAACTTGACTTAGAGTGTACATGGCAAAAAATACTTCATATTTGTATGAATGAATAGATGTAAAAGTACCTAAGATTTTATGCCTACTAAAAGCATATAAATAATTAAAAATCCAAAGTGTGCAGGTGACCTAAATTCTTTCTATATCTCACCAGTTAGCTCTGTGAAAAGACCCAGATCTTCAATCCACTTATTAAAGCCATAGTGAAGGTTAACTTTGAGAAAACTACTACACTAATTATATGAAAATACTACAGGGATGTGAGCTGAGAAATACTTGAAAACAATGGCTGTGATAGAATTCTCACAATTATTTCACTAAGAAGGATTCTTTCTAGTGGAAAAATTTTTTAAAATGCAACAAAACAATGTTGATATGTTTTGTAAATTACACCCCAAATCAAAGTGAAGTGACAAAGCTTTTATTTTCTTTCCATCTCTCTGCCTCCTAGGAATTTTTTCTCTTTTGTTTGATCTTTGCATGAGGACTTTGACAATTAAATGATGTCAAAGCAACCTGTTTGCTTTCTTTTTGCCCATTTCTCCCATTTATGTGACAGCTGGCTTAGTGGCCCTTTGCATTGTAGCTGTCTTTCTTCATGTTAAAGCTCTGTAGATTTTAATGTGGTTAGTTGTTTAATTTTGACACCCTTGTGTGGTCAATTCATGTTTTAAGTCAATTTCTGGTTAGAAGATCTAATTAAGACACAGTTTTTTTTTTAATGTTTATTTTTGAGAGCCAGATAGATAGAGCACAAGTGCGGGAAGGGGCAAAGAGAGAGGGAGACACAGAATCCAAAGCAGGCTCCAGGCTCTGAACTGTCAGCACTGAGCCCGATGTGGGGCTCGAACCCGTGGGCCGCAAGATCATGACCTGAGCCCAAGTCAGAGGCTTAACCAACTGAGCCACCCAGGTGTCCCAGACACAGTTCTTAATGCAGAAAGGAAGGGGCAAGAAAAGACTAGCACTTTTTTTCCTTATAAAATCTCAGTGTCATCAATTAGAAATCATGTTACATGTGGCTCTTCTATCATGTCCATGTGTGACAGAGGTTTGACCAGAAAGTTTTTGAAAATTGATATAATTTGTCATCATCTTTTAACAAGGGTCTGGCTAACAGCTTAACAAAAGGAATATAACATTACCTAAAGAGGAGTCATAATAATTATCATTTTTATAGAAGGCAATAATGAGACAACTGACTACAAATGCATTTAATTACATATTTTCTCTCACTAATCTATCAGTATTTGACTTTTGCCTGTAAAACAGATCCTGTCCATATAGATGTAATTGATCATGATCAACAAAACTCCACAATGGTTGTTTCAATAATTTATATGCTAATTCATTATTATTTCCCTAGCAATAGGCAGAATTTTGCATTTGCACCTGGAGGAGGTTTGAGATTCTGCATAACCCAGGTTTATTTTCTGGGTATTGCGAAACACAGGATGTTCCCTTTAATAACCTGAAATTTTAATAAGGGCCTAAGAAATAGTTGAAAAAGTGAGTGAACTTGTATTTAAATTAGTTCTTTGAGAGCTTGGAGATTCTGACTTGGTGAACTCTAATTAAATCCCTTAAGGCCACCAGGTCTGCCTCCCTAGTTCTTGATGGTAAAAGTAAGGTCTTCAAAGAGTCCCTTGGCAGTATACAAGTGGAGGGGAAAAAATCATGCAACCCATCACTACCGCATTTTATAAAGCTACAATTCCAGAAGGAGTACCAGACAACGGGAACAATAGAGACAGAAACCTGAGAACTAGTAAAGTAAGGAAAGCAGAGGAAAAAGAATTTGGAAAGAGCAGTAATTCAAGAACATCACTCATTCAGACTGCAGTAGGGGCGTTAAACTAGACAAAGGAGCAAATGAGCTCTTGTGCTGGTAAATGACAGAGCAAATCTTAGTTGGCACATTTTGCAATTAACATTTTCAGTAAGAAATTCTCAAATACAAAATTGCCATTTTTTAGTTCTGACATTATAGTGGCTTTTTCCTCAGGGCACATTTTCCATATAAATATCTAAGCATTTTTTTTTTCTTTCCAACTAGATTTCAGTACTCAATTGTGTGGGTGAGTTTAACTGTGATGGTGAGAACAAAACAGGCATTGAATCTTCTCAGGGCCAAGAGGAAATCAATAACAGGTGATCAAAATATGGAACTCTTGACTTATTCTCAGTAGCCTCTCTTATTCAAAATACAGACATGAACCAAATAAACAGTTGAGTGGATGATTCTTTATTTTGGGAGATTTTGTACTTTTCACTCATATTTAAAATAGGTTCAAAAGTATTATTTTTTGATATTGCAAAAGTCACAATTGAAACTCCTTAATCCTACTATGCACTAAATGCTCCAAATCAACCTGTTAAAGAAATAGAAATGTCAACCTTGCAGAGAATTATTCTTTTCTCCTCTAATGTTCAGTTTTCACCAAATATCCACTTGGGCCACCAACATGTTCATCAGTTCTTCCTATGTATTCTTGTCTCGTTCCTCTGTACTTTCCAGCACTTAGCACTTTATACTAGTCCATATTTCCATATACTAAAGGGAAGATAAGGATCTGGCAGTGTGAGCAAATACCCCTACAAAGCACCCTCACCCAATGGATTCCTGTGAAAATTGATGGAAAGTGAACTGAAGAGGAAACGCATGCAGCTTGGTTCTCATTAGTCTATTCCTGTGCCTTGGCCATGTGGACAAGCGTATTCTTTCATATCCGATTGATATGTGATGTGCTGACAACCCCCGTCCTGACCAAATGCTCTACAAAGTAGGAATGATGTAGAAAACTTAGAATTTATACTTTTGTAGTTTGCTCTACTTTTTATTTCAAAAAGGCTTTTAAAGTCCTATGAATGCTATTTAGATCACTTGTATGTCTAGATGGAAATACTGATTCTTGATGCTCTGAATAAACTCCTAACCCCAAAGGTATATTGAGCTATGGGTGCTAGCTTTGTTCTTAAGTATAAGTTTCACAAAGTTTTATTTACTTTTTGAACTCTTAACTAGGATGAAAGTGCCACAGTGCTTTTGTGGTCTGCTACTTAAGTGGCTTCATCTTTTCTTGGGGGAGAAAAATGAAAGTAACAAGCAAAATATAGAGGAGGTTTTAGTTTGTTCTGTGATCAAAAGGTCATTTATTGATCTGGTGCTTAAAAGGAAAAGATCTGTTTTTGGGAAAGTCATTGTACTATCTAGGGTTTGAACTCTTCTCCTTTTATTATCTATTAAAGCATGATAAGTCTACTTTTTTCTTTCTGCAGGAGCAAAACTCATAATTAAAATAAGGACTCCATCACCACTATGCCCATATAACAGTTGTTCTAAACTTGCAAAACTGAAAATAAATAAAATAAATCTATGTTAATTAAAATGCTGATTTTAATTTTTAATCAGTCTAATTACATTAACTTTTAGTTAATCTTAAATACAGAGGATTTCTTCCAAGCAATAGTTTCACATTACAATATTTTTGTTTCCTCTGAACTGAAAAAAATTAGAAGGAATTATACTTTGAAATTAAATATTATCTACTTTCTTTCCTCCCTCCTCACCTCCCAGACCCCAGAAACTAGCTTGAATTTTCTACCGAAGGATTGTCCAATGACTGTAAGAATAAACTGAAAGCAGAAATTGCAGTCTCAGTTCAACTACAAAGCCATTATGTAAACTTGAACATGTTAGAAGATTCTTCCTATGTTTGCTTTCTTCTTGGAAACTTCTAATAAGGAACATAAGAAACGAAAGTTGTATATGTAGGATAAACTTGAGTATGTAGAACATTAAAAGAGAAGACATTTGACCCCTTCTTAGAATCAAACCTTAAGATTTTTGGATGAATATAAAATATATTTAGATACATAGTTAGGGGTGTTTATGTGTGTGTGTGTGTGTGTGTGTGTGTGTGTATAAATTATTGTAGTAAGTAATATACTTTGGTATGTCACAAGAGTGTTGAGTAAATACATGTACTTGTATTGACACAGCTTTCTCAAACTTTGTTCCCTGGATTATGAGCATCTCCTAAGACATTACTAGGTATTCTTCGGGAAAAAAGGCTCTCTATTGAAACAAATGTAAATTTGTTTTTCATTATTGGAAATTTATAATATAAGTTGGAAATTAAGGACTGAGGAAGTGTACAGAAATAAAGCCAGGGCTTCCAAAAACAATTTGATACCATTATAATGATTCATATAAACTTTTATTAAAAATGTCATCAGTTTTCAAAATATATAGTTGGAAAAGAAAACTGTACACTGCCAAAATTACACATTTTAAAACCTTGTAACACTTAACCATTTAACTGTATGGCTGGGAAAAATATTTAGCTTTTTTTAAGATGTGAAACTTTATTTGTTCAATAGGAAATATACTCTTTATCCTATGCTTATTGTGTTTCGAATATACAGGTTATATAGTATATCAACTTACTGCACATTTTGCTTCTGCTGTGTTTTAGTTCTTTTCTTTTTTCTTTTTTTTCTTTCTTTTCTCCTCTTCTCTCTCCTTCTCTTTTGCTTTCTTTCCCTTCTTTTCCTTTTCTCTTCTTCCTTTCTTCTTTCTTTCTTTCTTTCTTTCTCTTTTTCTTTCTTTCTTTCTTTCTTTCTTTCTTTCTTTCTTTCTTTCTTTCTTTCTCTACTTTGATAAGATTGAAGTCATTGTTCCTGTTAGATAAGTTCATATCAACATGATACACAAAATTAAGAATCTGTATCAGTTGATAATGCATTTGGTTACAGGTCTCCTAAAATCTAACTATAATGGCTTAAACAGAGTTTTTTTTTGTTTGTTTTTCCACATTGCAAAAAGTCCAGATTAACACTATTTTCTGTCTACTCCATTGTCTTGGACACATTGACTCTTCTTCTTCTTACCTGTCACTTTATGGTGAATAAATTGAAGCTAGTGGATAGATGGTATTGCATCTCCAACCATCATTTCCACATTCTAGAAAGCAGGTTGGGAAAGAATCAGACATCAAGCCAGGCCTCTCTATCCTTCTTTATTATTAAAACAAAGCTTTCCAGAATCATCTTATCCAGAGCTGGAACAGGTGGCACCTCTTGCCTCAATGGAGGCTTGGAAATTTGTGAACATTGTTGTCATGACTGTTAGACCAATGTTAGTTCATTACCTGGCTGTAAACATATTACTGACCGTAACACAATTGTAGTTTTCTTAGGGTGGAAGAGGAAAACAAAAACTTACTACTTGGGCAACTTGGGTTATTACACAGAATCTCTTTTAAATATAAAAATAATATGAAACAAGGATAGCATCTGAAATTAAATTATTACCCAAAAAACTTTCATGTTTAAGGTAGAGAGAGTCAGCAATAGGAAGTCTACATTTTTGACAATTCCATTTAGTAATTCCTCAGAATATGGAGGCTGAGATGAGGATTAAGTGCCAGTGTTTTATTTCATATGTGCAAACTTAGGAGAGTTAGAAATAAGGGCAATGAGACAAGGAAAAGATGTGAAAAATAAATGAAATTCTGTATTTATATGTCTGACAGCAGATTTACAATGAGCCATGATGTTCATAGGCAGGTATATTTTCTTGACACACAGTATATTCTCAGATGTGCTGTAGAGAATGATCCATGTTACGTGGTGTGGGAAAGATGATGACATTTATCTGCTTGGCTCCCTCCTGTCTTCTCTTTCCCATTGGTCAATATTTTCACCATAGGCCATTAACTCTATGTCACTTCCAAGTGTCATCCAGTTCCTTTGCATGCCAACAAATCTGGATGCAGAACAATCCAGATTACATGTTCTGAGATGAGCCATCCCATTCAAATCTGAAAGTAGAGGAAAGTTGGGGCATTTAGGTGGCTCAGTTTGTTAAGTGGCTGACTCTCGATTTTGGCTCAGGTCATGATCTCAGGGTTGTGAGATTGGGCCCTGCATAGGGCTCTGTACTGACCGTGTGGCGCCTGATTAAGATTCTCTCTCCCATTCCCTCTGCCCTTCCCCCACTCACACTTGCTCTCTTTTTCTCTAAAAATAAATAAATTAATTAAAAATAAATAAATACATAAATAATATAAAAAATAACAGTAGAGGGAAAGGATTCAAAACTCTAGGCATGCAGCTCATCTGCCTTACTGCGTGGCAGCTGACAAAGAGATTGAGCTTGACACTTACAGAGTGAATGATTGCCTGGGCCCTGGTGGCAGCATTCTGGGTGAGGAGAGAGATGGGCATGGGAACTTGAAATAGATCATAACATTTTTGTCTGATATACTAAATTTGAGAAGTGGTGACTTTAGCACTTAATTTACTTCTGGAGCATAGGCTAACTCCAGAGCCAAAAGAGCCTCATGTCAGATTGAGTTGCCCTGCAATTTCTGTAAGTTTTAAGGCATCATTATAAATTAGACTGTTTACAGAGAGTGTATGATTCTGGACAATAACAAGACATTGGTTTCATCCATGATGGGACTTGAATCTGGGCTGTGCTGTTGCTTATCTTTGTCACCTTGGGAAAGTCACTTTGCCACTCAGTCTCAATTATTTTTTTACCTAAAAAAGTGAAAATATTAATATTGCTTTCCCTGTAGGGTTTTTGGGAGTTTGGTATCTCGTACAAAATACCTCCTCATATATACCTTTTTCCATTAACTTTCTTCTCCCTTCCTGAAGACCATTTCTATATTTTCGGGAAGCCTTACTTGTCAGGTGGATTCACACTTCAGCAGTACTAATGGCCAAACTGGGTTTTATGTTTTATCCTGTCTGCTAGTCTGGACAGGACAGAATAGACCACAGAAGTCCCTAACCAATTTGACTTGCAGAAACGCAAATGACTGAGCACATTTTGTTTTCCCTGGGGAAGAGGCTCAGGTAACATATAAGGATGTTGAAATAACACCACACCCACCACTTTCCAGAGCAGCTAATTTAAAATCACTTGCAATCTGGGGGAATCTGTCTCCATATCTTTTTGTAAGAACCTACAGCTAACTGTTTACTGAAAGGTTTCCTGAGAATAGGATTTTATCCAAGACTTGTGACAGTGGTAACTTAGAATGAGGCTACAGAGATCTAATTAAAAAGGTGATTTCCTAACATATGGAGCTCCTATGTGAAATCAAGAGAATGTGAGGTGCTGGGGGAATTGCTGACCCTGTAAATTCTTATGACATTAGGCTTAAATCTTAACTGCTAAACACCTTTCAAATATTTAACTCTCCCCAAGTAAATGTTCTCCCTGCAAAGCTCTATTTGTTGACTTTTATCCCAGTTGGACTGACTTTGGGGACTACATCACTGAGACCTGTGCATTAAGTGGTACATATGTTGAATAAACAGCCAGACAGCTACCAACTGTCAAGTTGCTTTACTAGAGTATAAAAAAAAAGCACATATGCCATGTTGAAAAGCAAAGGAAAAACAAAGGTTTATAATAGATCTAGGAAATGGTTCAGGTAAAACATAACCACATGCTTATTTGCATGATTATTTTTCTAAACAGCATTAGAAATCTTTTGGAGGAGAAATCCTAATCTTGAAATGATCTCAAATGTTGCATGAGGTATGATACTTCCTCTGGTGGCTCATAATTCATTAATGAGCTAATAAATTGAAAGGGGGACAAGCTGTGTTAATATAAGCAAAGGCTGGAAATGTGCTGAGTGAGGAAACAGGTTTGATTTTGTCACACGCAGCAGATGGAAATAAAAGGACAGGTTGTTCTTTACAGGTATGGATGGCACTACAGAACATACTAGCTTTCCTGGCAAGGAGACTGGAAGTATTTATAGTTTTCAGCCTTGTTGCCACCAGCATTGCTCTCCTGTGTGATACTATGGTAGAACAACATTGACTGTGTATCCCAGGTGGCCACCTGTTGAGCAGAAAGAATCCTGGTCACCAGCAATTGGTTTGCATACAGCCATACTAGCCTTGTTATTTAAAAGAGTGTCTTAGTTACTATTCTGGTAGGGAAATCGACTCGTAAAATTCTTGTAATCTTAAGTATCAGTTCAGGTGTACCTGTACAGTTCAGGTGCCAAGACTGGGCTACAAGCACAGAAGATGTATGGGAGGTAATATGCATTGAACATAATGATAAAAGGGTTAAAGAGAAGGGAAAGACTTCAGACTATGATGCAGGTCTGACATCTGTGAAAGGAAGGAGACAGAGAGGAAAATTGGACGGAGAGAGTCTCTGAGACCAGCGCTCCCCTAGAAAAGTTGAGATCCTAAGGAGGATCTCTAGAGCAGAGAGTATCCATTAAAGGAGTCCTATGATGGAGGTGCCTGGGTGGCTCAGCAGGTTAGGTGTCCGTCTGACTCTTGATCTTGGCTTATGTGATGATCTTATGGTTCGTGAGTTTGAGCCCTGCATCGGGCTCTGCACTGATGACACAGAGCGAGCTTGGGATTCTGTCTCTCCTTCTTTGTGTCCCTCTCCTACTTGTGCTCTATCATTCTGTCTCAAAATAAATATGATTAGAGAGAGAGAGAGAGAGATAGAGAGAGAGAGAAAGAGAGAGAGAGAGAGTCCTTTGATGGGCAAAACCAGCTAGATCCTGGAACTTCTCAGCTTTGCCATCATTGGCTAGAACTGCCTACAGAAAGTGTGTCATATTAAATGCCAAGGTGGACTGCAGCAGAGGTTGTTGTCTGACAGCGCCCCTGTGGCAGACACTCCCTGGGAAGGAAATCTGAGTGGGGTAGCTCTGTGGCTGGCTCAGGAGGCTTTCTAATGATGACACTGAACTAGCCTTCTAACAAGGAATACCTTTTATACATTCATTTATAACAAAGGTCAAAGAGGACTTGGCCCATGTGGATTCTCATATGAATTTATATGTATATTAATCCCCCAAACTTTCAAAATACTCTGGTGTTCTACTCACTTTCCTATTCTTTCTTGTTTGCATGACTTGGAAGGAAAATGTACTAGAAAGTCAGGGAAAGAGTTTCTGTACTTGACAGTCAGGTGGAAGAATATTACCAAATTTTAAGAAATCAAGTGTACTTTCCTGGTGCAGTAATGAAAAGCGAGAGTGACCTAAATTCAGATTCTGTTTTGCCACTCATTGACATTAAGATCTTGAGTAGCTAACTTAATTTTTTTGTGTCTCATTTTTTTCATAACAAAAATAGCAAAAACAGTATCATATATTGTTCATTTAAAGAGTGATGTGTTGAGATTTCCTTATGACAAAAGTTTTAAAGACTTTTGTTCTTGTAAACTGGGCTGGTGTATTTTGTGATAATGTTACATACTCCGTTTATGAAATTTTACTACAAATATATGAAAAACTTAAAAGAGTCACAACTCAGAGTCAATGAAGATACATGTGTAATTACTTATTAGACCCTTACTTAGCTCCTAACACTTACTTAGCTCCTAACACCCTTACTTAGCTCCAACACTGGTAGATGTTGTTAAATTTTATCTGTAAATAATAGTCACTTATTTCAACATTTAGGTGTCCAGTTTCTATGGCTTAAGAAAAGACAAATTTATTGTCTTCCAGTTACATAGGTCAGAAATCTGACACAGGTCTCACTGGGCTACAATCAAGGTGTCAGACTGGCTGTATTTCTTTCTGGTTGCTCTAGAGGATAGTCCATTTCTTTGTCTTCCCAGGGTCTAGAAGGCTGCCCACATTCCTTGGCTCATGACCCCCTTCCTCCATCTTGAAAGCCAGCAATATTTCATTTATTTGACCATTTTGAATTCGCAGTTTCTTCTGACCACAGCTGGAAAAGTTTCACTGATTTGAAGGACCTATTTGATGAGATTTTACCTATCTGGCTAATCCAGGATAATCTCCCCATACCAAAGCCTTTAGTTTAACCCCATCTGCCAAGTCACTTTTGCCCTGTAAACTCACTTGCCCACAGGTTCCAGGGATTAGGAAATGGACGTCTTTGGGGGATGTCAAATAATTTGGTCAGCCTCTTGAAGATGGACAAGGTAAGGAAAAGGATTCTTCCCTAAAGCCATCAGAAAGGAAAGCAATAATGGGAAAGTAACATCACACCCAACCTACCTGAGTTTACTTTTTACTGGCTGGCTAGCATATGTCTCATTCAATTAATCTAGTTTCCAAAATTTTCCCTTTTTGTTCATTTGATCATGCTTTTTCCAGCTTTGGAAAATGGCCTCAATCGTTGGCTCTGCCTTTTCAAATCCAGGATATTTCTCAAGGTTCTGTTAATGACTCAGTTTATTTCTGAAGATGTTTCTACCTACTCCATGCCACCATGAATGCTTCCAACTGAGAATTCCAATTACATTGAAATCAGAGATTGGCAATGTAGCTCAAAATGTTTCATATTAGCAATATCTCCCCAACTCAAACAGTGTTAAACTTCTCAAGAACAGGGACAATCTGTTATATATCTTTTGTGTCTGACTCAGCGAATGCTAAACAGCCAGTGCCAAGTCAGTGCTAAATTAACACTGTGTTTATTGATAAATAGTCAACATTTAAAATACAAATACTTCTAGGAGCTGATTACAACCTTTTAATTATTAACATTTAACTGTAGTTTATGTATAAAACTTGAGTAAATTCTAAATTGAGATCTGATTAGTGGATTTAATGAGAAGACTATGTAGAGAGAGAGATAACCACAAACAGAAACAGAGGATGTGGGCCTAGAAGGGAATGAGTGGGCTTTCTAGGAAGCCATGAGGAAGCCTGAAAGCATCAACAGTGAGGGAAGTAGATGGAGGCACCAGTTGGTGAGACAAAGATAAGGAGAGAAGGAGAGGATCCAGTTTTACTGATTTTATAATTTTGCCTTGACCAGATACATGTTTAGCATACCTCTGCATTCAAGGAGTCTGTGATGTAAGAAATAAGGTAGTTGAAATGATCTAAACTGGGATAAAATGTATATTTCATTATAAAACAGATGGATTTTAGAAATTTTGTAAAGAAAAAGTGGTAGAATTTGGCATAGTTTGAATGTAGAATGGGAATATTGCATTGTGTGATTTCCTATTTTCCGTTTGAAATTACAGTGAATTTATAATAACCTCTCTTTTCTCTCATTCTGTCTCTTTATATACACACCCATTATCTGTTATTACTTTCTATAAATTACATTGCCAAAGTATGATGGACAATCTAATTTTTAAACTTTGATAGTTATGAAAAGAACAACTGCGTAAAAATGAAGTTAAATATACAATGATAGGCTTCTTTTTCCATATAGATTTTGAAAGAATAAATGTTGTAGGGTATAATGCATTTATTCATTCACTGAATCCACAACAATTCTTCTGACTCTAAATCATTAATATTATATGTATGTAAGACTGAGCTCCAGGATAGTTTACTTGTAAAAGAAAGTTTATATTTTACTGTTCCTTCAACAGTTTTATGTAAAGAAATTACATTTTTTTAAACATTTATTTATTATTGAGAGACAGAGAAACAGAGCATGAGCATGGGAGGGGCGGAGAGAGGGGGAGACACAGAATCTGAAGCAGGCTCCAGGCTCTGAGCTGTCAGCACAGAGCCCGATGCAGGGCTTGAACAAACTGCGAGATCATGACCTTAGCTGAAGTCGGACGCTTAACCAACTGAGCCACCCAGGCGCCCCGAAAAAAAATTACTTTAATGTGACTTTCAGTTAATAAGTAGAGAATAGCATTTACATTTTTTAAATGAAATTTTGTTAACAAATTTAAGTGTGACTTATATCTCCCATTTTCACATACATTGGTGAATAAGGTTTATTTTGGCAAACTCTCATCTTCCTATAACTAAATAACTTAGAGAGATTATATTACTCAGCATCACCAAAATTACATATTCTCTAAGTGTTCTTAAATCAAGTGTTTTGTAAAACAGCATTTATTCTGTCATGCTTTGTGATTCAATATATTGGGCTGTATTCTGAGTATACCAAGATGCACAAATAGCATCTGCCCTGATGAACCAACCACAGATTCTGACTTTTAACATGTAAGCTAAGTTTTAGCAATTTGATATAAAAATAAACGGGAGCTCATGTGGACAATAACAGAGAGGTTCATAGCATCAGGAAGTAGAATACATGCTCTACCCAGAGTATGTTAATTTCTATTGCTTACGCTCTGTATTTGTCAACAACTCAAGAACTCCTATGCCGTGTAATTAAGTATGCATGTACTTTTCTGCTTGTCAGCTGTATTTCATGTCTCTGTGCTTCAATCACAAAGTATTTTGAGTATGTGGTTCTCAGCCATCAAGTGACTGACTGCTATAGTTATGAGGCCAGTCCACCATGAGACCAGGTTTTGATGGCCTATCTCAACATCTTTAATAAAGCAAAGTATTTGGAAAAAACCACAAGTGTTTCTGGTGCTTCCTGTGACTACCTCCAGGAAAAAGTTGGTGGGCTGGTTGTGTGGGGTTAACTGGGAAGTCCATGATTTTTGGAAATAATTCAGTGTGATATAAATTTATTACATCAGAAATAACCCAGATTTGAGGTAAATTCAGATACATTTTAATCAATACCTCACTTTGCTTCTCCTTTGGATGATTACTTTGTTATTTCTGGAGTCTAGCACAATGCTGATTACCTATTGGGGGGCCTCAATAAATGTTAATGAAACTAAGAAATCAATGATATAGTATGGTCAATGAATGATCAATCTCAGATTAAACTATCCTAAGGTATAACTGGCATTTGTTAGGGTGGTCTTTCGGAAAACCTGTGATTGCTTTGGGGAAGGAAGCCATGCCTCAGTGTCTGTTACCTTAGAAATGGTCTACCAGAAGTAGCCACTCATTTGAACTGACTCCAGGCAATATATTGAAGCCATTTGTGTTTGTGGTGTCACAACTTATCCTTCAATCACACATTTCTTTGCTACCCTTAATCATTCTAGAATGTCTAAGACTTTATTCTCTAAAATGCATGGACTTATAAAGTTAGATTCCTAGAAGCTTTGTACTATCAAAGAATCTCCAGTAGAATCTGGTGTGTTTTTAAAGGTAGAATTTCGACATAAATAAGAGGCATCTGAAGCTCTGGATTTCATGAATCCTTTTTGTATTATGCTTATTTGTCTCCAGAGGCAAGGGATTGTGGCACAAAAACATAAAAAATAATTAGTTCCAGTGTTCTTACTGTGAGAAGGCTGCCACCACAGGAAACAGTTGTCGAGTCAGTAGTGGGTGACTGAAATCAAAGTACAGATGGCACTGAGGTGTGCATTTCGGTTCTAAATGAAAGCACGAGGATGGTCTGCTCACTGGGTGGTGGTGGTACATTGACTTGTAAAGTGAAGTTAAAATTAAACCCTAAGAGATGATACTATCTGGGCCCTTTCCAGTGGCTTTCTCTAAGCCATAGGGATTTATCAGGTTTACACCAGGAAGTGGGGAGAAAGGGGAGTTCAATACACTGCAACAAATAACATGTCTGAAGGTCGAAGTTGTAGTGACAGCATCCCCCCCCCCCCTAAAGTCGAGCTGGGTCTGCAGAGAGAAAAAGGATGAGAGTGAAAATAAACATATATGTTTTCACTAGTGACATGGCTGACGTCTTTCTCCCCTAGTTTCAAAATTTCAGGGCCTAGGTCTAATATTTCTTAATTTTCAAATTTCATTTGTAAATGAAAATATTTAGACCTTCACTAATCCTTACCCACAAAAAGATTTAGGACAAGGAAAAGCTAACTATAGGAATGACCTCGGGCGGTTTTTATCCTATCATTTTAATTTGAAATTAAACAAGTGTATCAAAATAACATGTATGCACCAGGGAATGAAGAAAACATGCTGTCTCACAGGCCACCCTAGTACCCCTTAAGCTCCTTGAAATGCCATTCTCAGATATATAATTAAAAGGACATTCCTGCCTCATAAAAGTCTCCAAAATAATCTTTATTGGCTGTGGCTATTTTGCCTTTGTTGTTTTTTGCTTTTTGCTTAACAGTGAGTTTTGCACATTCTGAATCTGTGCCCTAGTTATGCAACGAATCTGACTGCTCACCTTTCCATGCTCATTCTGGTGAAGTAGAAGCCCACTCAGTTCTTCGGTAGTTTGAGAATATACACTGCTGCATTATAACATTTTTGAGAACACAGAGACCTTTCTGCAGCTAGTAAGATTCTTTGAAAATCGTTGGGGACATTTCCATGGCTACGTTGATACATCTTAGGTACTATGCCAGCATCAGGCAGGGGTATTTCCACTGCTGTTCCCTCTCTTTCAGATGCCCTCTGTACTCCCTTTGCTCCCCAAACTATAAACACTGAACGTGGTGTCTGAGTATGAGGCAGGAATGGTCGAACCACCTGGGAGTCGAAGCCTCCTCCATTCTTTTTTGAAATAGGATCACAAAAACTGTGCTATTCCTGCTTGTTCCATTCAAGGACTGGGTTTCCTAGTTCTGAGATAGTTTTACAGGCCATTTCCCTACATATTCAGCTGTCAACTATTGTTACTTTTTACAATCCAGAAGAATATGCTAATTGTACTGACACATAATGCAATATGCTTAAGAACATGCCACTCAAAAGTGTGGCTCTCAGGAGAATTCTACCTTCAAGAAACTTCATCTATAAGAAAATATCCCCTTTGAGATAAAGGCAATTCTTTTGTAATAACATTAGGGAAAGCTAAAATGTGACTTACAGCACACCGCAACACACTATAGTGTGATTTAACTGTAGTATAAAAATATATAGATTTAGGCTGAATTTAAATAGAGAGTTGAGAGGGAGAGAGAAAGAGAAAGAGAAAGAGAGAGAGACAGAGAGAGAGAGAGAGAAATGAAAATACCAGATGACTTCCAACTATAAAAAATTCTCTAAGAAATGACAGAATAGTTAATGCATAGACTTCAAAGAAAATTACTGTTTCATACTATTGGGTATTAAACCTGTAATTTCTATAGAAATCTCTAATTTTTCCACATATTAAGTCAAAGAACTAAAAATGTCTTCTCTGGATATTTTTATAATAATATTTTCTGTTATAAAAAAGGCATTGCCAGACACTACCATCTGCCGTGTAGACTGACAGTGTACAAATCTGATGTCTTTCTGTGACTTCCTATCTTATATAATTGGAGGTTTCAGCCCAGAATGATGTTTCATTTCCACCTAAGGACAACCAAGTTTAAGTTTGCCTGGAATATTTCAATCATTTCCCTGCTATGTGGTGATAAGACCAGGACTCTGTATAGTTTAAAGCTATAAATATGTCTATTGAGAGGGTGTTAAAAATTCTCCTCTGAACTTCTGGCCATCATCCAGAATTCCATAATACCTTCTCAAATGAGACGGAAAACATAATGCATTACAATTGATGAATGTTTCATTGGTAGTACTTTATTTTGGAGATTTGAAATAGAATGTCTTGGTTATGTCAGTATGGGGAAGGATTTTTTTTTTTTTTGAAAGAAAGAGGTCTCTGTGAACTGTTTATGTAAAGATTAGAATATTTCTCTACCAAGCTTTAAAAAGAGCTCAAGGACACTAAAATTATTCTATTGACTCACATGTGTATGTGTGTGTGCATGCCTGTGTGTGTTTATAGGAGTAAATGTAATCATCTCTGTGCCAGTCAATAAGACAAAATTACCGAATAACTTCTATAGGTATTTATTAAAAAATAACACTATTTTCAATAAAAGAGAAATCCTTGTAGTTAAAACCTGTTAATTGGAGATAATGCCTGTGTAACTGAACATTGTCAAAGGGTAATGACCTCCTGCTGCTAAGCCCTGGAAAAGTTGACTGAAAGCCAACACCATTTGTTTTCAAAGCAGGAGACATGGGTCCTTTGACATGATTCCATTAAAATGGCTTTATTTTTGTTGCACTAAGCAATAGAAATTTTATCATTATAGGCCATATTATCAATGTGCTTTCATTTTCCTGCCTCCAAATATCTTTGCAGGTTGCGTTTTCACTGCTGTTAAATGTACCAGTTAGCACCTTTGCCACTGCTGAGTGGCTGTTCTCATAGCAATACAGTTAGTTCAGTTAATTCTGGGGGTTGCCAAAAAGGATTGAAAGGAGTTAGTATTCATTATAGTATGCCACTCAATATAATAAATGATCAACGTTCTATAGTACATTGTAGCTGAGGAAATAGGCTGGGTAATTAAAATAAAACCATGGGAAGCATCCTCCACTCCCTGTCCACAATCCTCTACACACTCCATTTGGCCAATGTCTGGAATTTTGTTTGGCTGAATTATAAAATTTTACTTAGAAAATGTTCTTCTGGGTTGCTTGAGATTTCTGTCAGTAGGAATGAAAAAAAATCTAAGAACTGGTTTCCTTATGGGATCACATGTACATGATAGAGTATTACCCTGGGTGAGAAAAGAGGAGATCTTAGAGTTTTAAGTAATACTGGAGAACATCCATAAATGTGAGGATTGGAGGTGCTTCAATCCAAGTCCATCTCTGTTTTCATGCACTTCAGAGGCATCCTTGATGTTGGTCACTAAGCCACTTGCATCACGATTGTGTGGGATGGACAATTACAGTGATTCTCTTTCTGTCACAGGGAGATCTTTCAATTATATTTCTAAAATATCCATGTTGGTATCCTGGCCTCATCCCCAGTGATTTTTTTTCCTGGTGGTTTTGATTAAGCTGTTGTAGGACACTGGCATTAACACAGATAAGTTTTATATATTTAAAATTTTTTTTTGAGAGAGAAAGAGAGAGAGAGAGTGAGAGGGCACAAGTGGGGGAGGGGCAAAAGGAGAGGGCGAGAGAGAACCTTAAGCAGCTTCCATGCCCAGAGTGAGCCAATGCAGGGAATCAGTCTCAGGCTCATGAGATTATCAAGAGTGGAATGCTTAACTTACTGAACCACCCAGGTGCCCCAATATAGACAATTTTTAAGTTCTACAGGTGAACCTAATATGCAGAATTCTTCAACAACTGATTCTCTGACTTGAGTGATCTCAGGGTCATGCACAGGGCTTGTTGAAACACTATATGCTACCCCTTACTCCCACTCCCATGGACACCAAAGAGCTTCTAATCCAGTGAGTTTGGGGAGGTTGCCCAAGAACTTGCATTTTTAACAAAGTCCCAGGTGATGCTAATGCTGCACTTGAATGTATGGTGAGTTATTTAAATGATGTCACTTTAGTGATTTCTTTATTCCTGATGGCTGTGAAAAAAGTAAATGGAAACTTAAATACAATAAGGACAGACTAAGAGTGAAGTTAGGTTGGGTTTTTCCACTAAATGCCACTTTGTTGTAGTTGTCACAATGGTTTCTGATTCCTTTCAGGTTTTCTATTCCTTTAGTTTACCTGGAATTTTTATTCCTAACACATAAAAATTTTAAAGCAATAATTATATAACGAATACCTATTGAACATTTAGTACCCACCAGGACTCAATTTCAGTGTTGTATACATATTATCTCTTTTAATCTTCACCATTAAGCAAATGTTTTTATTATCATAATCCATAATTACTTTCTTATAGGCATGTAGATGATAGGTGGTAGGGTTGGAATTGGAACACAAGCAAACTGACTGCAGAACTTGAACTCTCAGTAATTTCTCCGTACTACATCTGCATACCTAATGATTTACAAAATATATTCGGCCAACTTTGCGGTGTAAGTGTATTACTGATTATTACTGAATTATTGCTGATGACAAAATAAAATAGCTCCCATTTATTGGATACCCACCTTGGACCACACACTGTGTTAAGAACTATTAAAAACCAGTTTGAATGATGATATAATTAAATGGTGAAATTAGGATGTAAACTTAGCCCTGTTGATAGATTTTGGAGTGCATGCCCCTAGAAGGAGCTCTTCAGGTTCCTAATCACATTCTTGTTTCTGGTCCAAAGTTCTGAGGAAATTTAGCTACCTTCCCAACAAAATCCCCGTAAAATTCCAGTGTAAATTTGTATTTTGCCTAAGCATGTCTGACATGGTTCCTGTTACAATGAAAAAAGCCTTGACTGAAGTTGTGGTCCTCCTGACTTGTGAATATGAGGTCCTGATACTTGGAGAATTGAAATGTTGAAATGACTTAATTAAGATCACTCAACGTGTGAATAGAACCAGGAACCAAGAACAGAACCAAATATAGGTATGACACTTAGGTTTGTTTTCTTTCTGTACGGCAATCTACTTCTCAGTTCTGGCTTTGCACCTTTTCTCACATCACCTGCAAAAGGATGTGTGAGAAGATCACTGTATAGATCATAAATACTGAAAAATTGTTTCCACACAGCATTTCTGAGAGCTGGCCCAATTAGTCTTACGAGCAGATAGAGGGAAGTGTTGCTGCTAGTGTGTTTCAAGAGAGCCATGTTACAGCCCTCTGAGAGCCATTGTCCGGACCTCACAAGGTTGTGGTTGGAAATAAATGAGGTAACAGATGCAAAGTGCCTGGTACATGAGAGACACATGACTCAATAAATGGTAGCTATTACTGGTATTCTCCTGATGGCAGCAGGAGCAGGGGAAGTGAGTAGGTGGGGAGAGCATGTCTCCCAACTAATGACTCAGAGGACTCCCGGGTTTCCAACATACCATTTGAGTCCTAGGAAACATTTGGTTTTGTATGTAAAGGAAAATAAACACTTCAAAACCCAGTATGAGTCGTTTTGTACACTCTTTTGTTAATGGGATTTGTCAAGCCATATCAGTGGGTTCAGTTCAATTTGACTTCTACATTCTAGGTGCATATTGAGGCCCAGATGACATGCAAGTTCATTGTCGAATGAGACCTGTTTCCAGTAACTTAGTGCCAAGATACATTGTTAGAAACATCCGGAGCTGGGGCGGAGCCATATACAAACTGCTCAGACACAGAAGAGATATTTATTTTTCTACCTATCATTCTATCTATATTTATCCTTTCTCTCTCCTTCTCTAAGTTAACTTCCTATTTTTTTAAATTGAAAAACACCTGTTTTGCCAAGTTGGGGGCACTACTCTATAAGATACTAGGTGATATAGGTAAAATTGACATACATCATGATATTACTTGACTGTTACTGCTTGTATCACAATGCTCTGTTAGCATCACTTGCCTGATAGTGATGTTTTCTGAATTTTAAAAGGTAGACCTAATTCTGTTCTCTAACTTAGAGAATTCCTTCATTCAGCAGATACACATGTCCTACTGAAGTCAACAAGTGTATGTAAATCCAGCTGATAAGAGGCAATACTTATAAAACATTTGTTATTGGGTTTTATTGTCTGTCCCCATTAATCTTAGTCATGCTGTTTCTTAGCCCAATGCTTAGTTTTGATATGTAACCTCTATATAAAAATATAGATGTAGAGACCCGACTTAGGGAAAATGTGAAAAGAGGACAAATGTAAAAAGTGCATCCATAAATTCAACTACTATTAGAGTTTTAGTGTACTCCACTCCAGTTTTTTTTTAGAAAACATTTAAGAATGTACTTATAATAGTCAGATCCATGTAATTTTGCTAAAAGAAATATTTGTTTTAAGTATTTGTCTTCTTCAACAATCTTTTACTTTTTTATGTGGCTTATTTTTTTAATTTGAGAGAGAGAGAGAGAGCATGAGCAAAGGAGTGGGGGGAAGAGAGAGAGAGAAGGAGGGAGAGAGGGAGAGGGAGAGGGAAAAGGAGAGGGAGAGAGAGAGAGAGAGAAAGAGAGAATCTTAAGCAGGTTCCACAATCAGCTTGGAGCCCATTGTGGGGCTCAACATGGGGCTCAATCCTCTGACTCTAGGATCATGACCTGAGCCGAAATCAAGAATCAGACGTTCAACCGACTTAGCCACCCAGGCACCCCCAACAATTAATATTTTAAAAACAGCCAGACATTTTATCCAGTGGATCTGTGATAATGTCCTAAAGCATTCCCCTGCTATTAGATTTTGAGATGCTTCTAATTATCTTTAGTGTAACATTGTGTGTGTCTTTATATTTATTATTATTTATTTTATTTTGGGAGAGAGAGAGAGTGAGAATGAGGAAAGGGCAGAAGGAGAGGAAGAGAGAGAATCTCAGGCAGGCTCCACACTGTCAGTGGAGAGGCCAGTGTGGGGCTCAAACTCACAAACTGTGAAATCATGACCTGAGCCTAAATTGAGAGTCGCACGCTTAACCGACTGAGCCACCCAGGCGCACCAGGTGTCTTCTTATATTTAACTCTTTGCATATTTTGGCTGACTTTCTTAGACTAGATTCTTGGGTGTGTGAAAAATGGGAACACCTATGACAAGTTATTTGCTAAATTGCTTTCTAGAAGAATTGTACCAAGTTATGTTTGTCATCAGGAATGAATGGGACAGTGAATTCACTATACTTTTACAACATTTAGGGGGTTTATTTACTTATTTGTTTTTGTAGCTTTGCATATCAAATGGTATTTGTTTTAATTTTTTTTTGGCTGTTAGAATGTTTGAATATTTTCAAATCCCCATACTTGATAATTAATTTCCCTAAGTGATAATTATTTTCCTCTCCTTTAAATTATCTGTTTAACTTCTTTCCAGTTTACTTGCTATAGTCTTAGTGACTGTCCTATCAGAAGTTTGAATATTTTGTTTTATACATATAAAAATGTAATCAAGCTATTAATTAAATGCTACATTTACTGAAAAGTCTCCCAGTAAGTTTAGCTTTTCATTTTTTATGTAAACATTTCAAATGTAACATTTGTTGATACTTTCCTATTTATTCTTTGTAAATTCAAAGCATAGAAAATCATTTCCCTGTCAAAGGTGTAAATATTTAATATTATTTTAATTTTCTTTGATTTGATTTAAAAAATATTAAACTTTTTAACACATCTGGAATTTTTTTAACATATGGTGTGAGGTGACCTATTTGACTTTTAAATAATTTACTATGCTATGACCCAGCTGCCTGATTTCCCTCACGAGTTGCCAAATGTCCAGTGAAAGAAGAATGCTCTTATATTTTGTGTTCATTGAGCTAGCATCTGTTACTTTTATTAAGTATGCCATAATTTTTTACTAAGAAAACTATGCCCTGAAGATTGCTTTTAAAAAGTTGAATTAATTTTTTTCAGATAAGAGTATAAACTTAATAAGTTATTATTTGGTATTCTTTTTGGTACCCTACTTACTACAAAGCATACCTTAGCAAAATAATATAGGTACTTTTGCTTTTTCAGAAGTACTTTAGTCTGGAAATGTTAATATACCTTTTTAAGCTTCTGTGTGGACTTAGATGTCAAATCTGAATTTCAGTTATATTTCAGGAACTGATTGGCTAAATGATTTGCACAAAGTTTTCAAACTTCTCAGCCTGTTTTCTCTGTAGAAAATGGGGATAGTAACTCTTAACTTATGGCCTAATGGTAAGATTAAAAGAGAGAAACATGTAAAAAGCCTGGGAGATTGCTTGATGAAACATTTATTATTTTCTTTCCATTTTTATATGGTAAAAGCTAATGGCCATCTGAATTGGTGGAAGAGAAAAATACTCCTTATAAAACTCACATGGCTAATATTTGACTTAGAAATACGTTTCGTTTAACTTTTGATTATAGTTATTTTTGGTCTTTAGGGAATTTTAACAACATAATAAAATTTTACCACGAAAACCTAATTCTTGGGTCTTTTCATTTTTCCTGTGTTCAAGCATATTCTATGAAAAGATGACTCATTTCAAAACTTCCCTGCAGCAGAAATAATGGTTAAGTGTTTGGACTTCAAAGGGTTTGTCCTACTCAGATGTGGATGGGATGCTGAGTAAAAGTAAATAGAAGGGAAAAAGACCAATAAGAATAGTAATTAAATAGAGCATGTAGCTCAAATATTAATTATGATATTTGCTCTAAAGCATCTACCTTGGATTTCCATTTAGTTATTTATATGATATGATTCCAGAAATATGTGAAAGACTCCTATAATAATTTATCTTGGATTTCCATTTGGTTATTGATAGGATATAATTTCAGAAGGATGAGAAAGACTCCTGTAATAATTTTACATCCATAACAGCTAACACATTTAATATACCTGTATTATAACACATCTCTCTATTATTATTCCTTCATGAATTGGTAGTCTACCAAACTTTGCATTGTTCCTGATGATTACTATTAGGATTCTCCACGAATGTTTTACAAAAAAATCTAATGTCAGAAATTCTGTATTCTTGTATTTAAAGATTATACTATTGTAACATCAGATTGTAGGTACTGTTGCCTGAAACTTTGACTACAGGATCTTGGGCAAGGGTTTGACAGAGTGGGGATGAAAAGAGCATAGGTATGAAGTGTTTGAAAAATAATTATGCAAATAAGTTGATTTAGCTCAATCCTTCATAAAGCAGAGCCTAAGGTAAGAATAGGATACTATTATTTTAATTGGAAGGTGGAAACCCACCAAAAGTAAGAAGGAAAAACACAAGTGGGGCAAGGGGTGTCTGGGAGGCTCAGCCAGGTAAATATCTGACTTTTGATATCAGCTCAGGTTGTGATCTCACAGTTTTGAGTTTGAGCCCCACATCAGGCTCCACACTGAGCATGGAGCCTGCTTGAGAGTCTCTCTGTCCCTCTCTCTCTGCCCCTCCCTCACTTCTGCTCTCTCTTTCTTTCTCTGTCTAAACAAACGAAGAAACAAACAAACATGTAAAAGAAAACATAATAGGGTGGGGAGAGCTGCAAAGCAGTTCAGTGCGTTGTTTTACAACACCGGTCACCATTGCATGAGTCACTAGGAGATACTGAAGGTTGCTTAACAGGTATGTTCATGCAGTACGTAGAACTTCTCGGGAAATGTGGTAAGAATAAATCAAACCTAGGAGAGGGGAAGGAGAAATTTGTCTCTGCAGCTCCCTTACCTCAAATCACCTAAGTGGTCAAATTCCATGGAGAGTTTTTACCTTTACACTACTGACTTGTGTTATTTGACCCCTCAGTGCTGCTCGGGAAGAGAGATCCTTTGTACTAAAGAATGTTATTTTATCCAAGTCCAACAATGGATGAGTGATATGAATGGGGCCTGACTAAGAAAGAAAAAGGTGGTCAGGAGAATCTGAGAAGTCACAAGGTTTGTTTCCTCAAATATAAGAGATAGAGGAAATAGTGAGTTTAGGAGTGTTGAAAGCTAAACAATTGTCAGGTGATAAAAGTGATGCTCATATGCAATATTTTTGTTAGATGCAGAACAAACATACTCCAAATTACAGTGGTTTAAATCACTAAGAATTTAATTTTCTCGTCCAATCTCAGTTGAGTACGAGTTGAGGGGATCTAGGGTTATTTCACCTGGTGTCTCTGCCATCCCTAGAATCTTCAGGGTCTCAACTCCCCCCCCACCCACCCACACACACTGGAAATTCTGTGTCTGGCTGCAAGGTGAGGGAAAAGAATGAGAGCATGGAGGGATGTATGGAGGATTTGTGTCTTATTTGTGAAACATCACGTGGCCCCACCTAACGGCAAGGAAGATTTAGAAATATACTCCACTGATGTGCCCAGAAGGGAACAAAAAGGATTTTTGTCAACACTTAGCAGTCTTTGTCACATCTTAACCATGGTATGTAAAGTTTTTACTGTAGGTGAATATTCTGTACTGAATACATTTGACTCCTAATTTATTCAAATAATGTAGTCATGACCAATTTTAATTGGATTCTACTCTTAATCCATCCACATCAAATTTTGCATATTTTTAAAAGTAAATGATCCTGCAACATCACATCTTATTTCTGATTTTTCTCAGGAAAGAGTAACCTGAGTATTAGACTCTAGATACCACAGCAAATCAGCTTTGGCTAGGGTGTTCAAATGACAGTCTTCTCATATAATTACTGAGTCAGCCTTCCAGACTCATGGAATCTGGGCTTTCCAAACAAGACTACAACACTTCCTTGCATGGACTCATAACCCTTGCAAGGCAATATAGTAAATTTTATATAAGCTGTACCTTAGCCTAAGACTTTTCAGTCAGTGCACTCTTTGATTATTTCATTCCTAACTTTTGTCTTAATGAAAAGGCAACTTAATGACTTTCACTGAGGGAGTTATCTTTCTTATTCCTCTATCACTGCTCTTCAAGGGCAGCTGGGAAAAAGCGCTGATCTGATTAATAATGTTCTCCTTAATTCTCTTTCAACAGAATCCTGATACCACAACTGCCCACAAAACAATTGCCAAGTCTGGGATTAAACTATTAATTGAATAGTCACGGAAGTGTTTTCCCCATAAAAAGTATGTAAATCACAAGTATATTTACTGTGAGAATGCTTTGCAAAGACTTGTCTAACAAGTGGTATTGTTGTAGCCCTGAGTAGGAGTCATTGGGCTGACAGTAACTATATTGTCTTTTGGAATCAGAATGAAGGTCATAAACTCAAAGCGAGTTATTTGTTTGTTTGTTTGTTCATAATAAAAATTGGTGTGCCATATTGTATTCGTTTCAGGTGTACAAAATAGTCATTCAATATTTATATACATTGTGACATGGTCACTACAATAAGTCTGATTACCATCTGTCACCATACAAAGTTATTACAATATTATTGACTATATTCTCCATGCTGTATATTACTTCCCTTCATCTTATTTATTTTATAACAGAAAGATTGTACCTCTTAATCTTCTTTACCTGTTTTGCCCATCCAGCCCAGCAATTATAGTTTGTTCTTTGTATCTTTGAGTCTTTTCTGCTCCCCCTTTTTTTTTTAGATTCCACATCTAAGTGAAGTCATACAGTAATTGTTTTTCTCTGTCTGACTTATTTCTCTAGGTCCATCCATGTTGTCACAAATGGCAGTTTCATATTATATGGCTGAGTAATATTCCATTGTATGTATACACATCTTCTTTTTCCATTCATCTATAGATGGACATTTAGAGTATTTCCATATATTGGCCATTGCAAATAATGCTGCAAATAGCATAGGAATGAGCATATGTCTTTTTGAATTAGGTGTTTTGTTTTCTTTGGATAAATACCTAGAAGTGGAATTGCTGAATCATATGGTAGTTCTTTTTTAATTTTTTGAGGAATTCTGATCTGTTTCCCATAGTGACTGCACCAATTTACATTCCCACTAACAGTGCACAAGGGTTTGCTCTTCTCTACATCCTCACTAACATTTGTTATTTCTTGTCTTTTTGATAACAGCCATTCTGATAAGTGTGAGGTGATATCTCATTGTGGTTTTGACTTTCATTTCCTTGATGGTTAGTGACGTTGAACATCTTTTATTGTGCCTGCGAAGGTGGGTTATTTATGACGTGAATAAAATGGGGAGAGGAAGCCACAGCTGTCACATCGGAGAGAACCAGCAAGATGCCTTCCTGATGCTCTGTGGCACAATAGTGCTTGGCACTGGTAGCATACATGTTGTCAAAAAAACACTTTATAGTGTTTGTTGATTGTTCAGATGCATCTTATATTAAAGTCTGTCCTACTGCGGGTGTATATGTAGGAGTTCAGTGCAAATGCATTGATTTCCAAAAATCTGAGATTTGTCCTGCATATACCTTTTATCAATTGGGAAAATACTTCAAGTAATTGGATCTTAGTTTCTTCATTCTGTAACATTGGAATATAATCATGTACCTCATGACATATTACAAAGAGAATATTACAAGTAAGATAACATATATGGGGGCACCTGGGTGGCTCAGTCGATGAAGCATCTGACTCTTGATTCTGCTCAGGTCATGATCTCACGGTTCATGGGTTCGAGCCTTGCATTGGACTCCACTGGGATTCTTTCTTTCCCTCTATCTCTGCCCCTCTCCCATTCATGCATTTGCTTTCTCTGTCTGTATTTCTCCCAAATAAACATTTAAAAAAAGGTAACATGTATGAAAGTGATGAGCATAGTGTCTAGCAAAGATATTTTGCCTTAAAAATATTAAAGTGGCATTTGGGGTTTGATCTTGTTCATTTTGGATTAAACTCTTGTTAGTGCTTCTTAAAATCATCCATTTATTCTGTCTGGCCTTCCTGGGGGTTACTTTCAGGGATATCTTATTTATTATGGGCATTAACATGCAGAAAAAACATCATACTCTGTTTTGTTCTTGATCTGATCTTACACTTTCAATCTCTACTCCTGGACACATGCTTGTGTTTTGAAGGTTTTCCTACCTCTAAATGACTTTTTTTCATAATTGTGACTGTATATTATACCCTGATCTCCCTTAAGTCCTGTGTCATTGTAACTGCTAAATTCTAAATTTCTAGTATAGCTCATTCTGCAAATCCTCTAACTGCCCTTGTCTTTTTTTAATTTGGCAAGAGAATTTGAAACAACTGTCTTCAAAATAATGAGAACACATGTAATAAAGAAGTTAAAATTAATAAGAGAGAATGTAGCCTAGTCATGAGCTACAGATGAGCAAGATGTCTCATTCTTTTTTTGAATATGAAATTTATTGTCAAATTGGTTCCCATACAACACCCAGTGCACATCCCAACAGGTGCCCTCCTCAATACCCGCCACCCACCCACCCCTCCCTCACACCCCCTCATCAACCTTCAGATTGTTCTCAGTTTTTAAGACTCTTTAATGGTTTGGCTCCCTCCCTCTCTAACTTTTTTTTCCTTCCCCTCCCCCCATGGTCTTCTGTTAAGTTTCTCAGGATCCACATAAGAGTGAAAACATATGGTATCTGTCTTTCTCTGTATGACTTATTTCACTTAGCATAACACTCTCCAGTTCCATCCATGTTGCTACAAAAGGCCATATTTTATTCTTTCTCATTGCCACATAGTATTCCATTGTGTATATAAACTATTGGGACCTCATGAAGTTAAAAAGCTTCTGCACTGCAAAGGAAACAATCAACAAAACTAAAAGGCAACCAATGGAATGGGAAAAGATGTTTGCAAATGACATATCGGACAAAGGGCTAGTATCCAAAAATCTATAAAGAACTCACCAAACTCCACACCTGAAAAACAAATAATCCAGTGAAGAAGTGGGCAGAAAATATGAATAGACACTTCTCTAAAGAAGATATCCGGATGGCCAACAGGCACATGAAAAGATGCTCAACTTTGCTCCTCATCAGGGAAATAAAACCCAAATCATTCTTTTTTTAATGTTAATTTATTTTTGAGAGAGAGAGAGAGAGAGAGAAAGAGAGAGAGAAGGGTGGGGGGAGGCAGAGAGAGGGTACAGAGGATCCAAAGTGGGCCCACACTGACAGCACAGCCTGATGTGGGGCTCAAACTCACCAACTCTGAGATCATGACCTGACATTAATTGGTCACTTAACTGACTGGGCCACCCAGGCACTCAAGGTGTCTAATTCTTAATCTGGTGTTAGATGCTGTTGATCAATAAAGACTCTGCTATGGATATTTTTTTGATTGCTCTGTAAGTACTGCTCTTGCTGCTTATTTTTTCTCCTGATGAGGAAAGAAGCAAACACATTTATATGCTATGGTTTCATGAAGAACTTCAAGATAAAGAAAAGAATGAGTTCTTCTCATTCTTTCCTGTCTGGGTTCTAATTCTTTGTATATTTAGCTGGGGGGAACCAGTTGGATTGGCCCCTTCACCTCTGCCTAACTATGAGTAAGTCGTGAAAAGAGAACATTGTCATGGAAAACTCCAGACCTGAGTTCTAAAATAAGTGTTGTGTTTTAGCAAACCCCTACATCTCCATATTTCTCAGTTTTTTTGCTTAGTAAGCAAGGTAAGTAATAATTTCCTTACATCACTGGAATATTTTGAGAATGAGGTAAAATGGTAAATGTCAGAATCCTTTTGCAAAAGCAAAATGTCATGTTTAGACAAATGTAAAATGTTGCAAATAAGCCATGCTATCCCACTTGTCTTTTATACAAACTCCAACACATTCAAGTATAAATATCAATATTACTTAATTTCATAAAACTTAACATAAATAAAAATTTTATAGAACGTGCACACATACATTCTTTTTTCTCATTGCAGTCATCAGTGACACTTTTCAAATTATCATCTAGGCACAACTGTAACTTACTGACCAGGTATGTCGTAATTCCTTGCCAATGTGCTTGCTGTGGAAATTTACTTAAAGTAATTTGATGAAAAGCTTTGCTAATTCAATTATCGAATTTCATGCCTTATATTTAAAGTCTATAAACAAAAATTATAGAAAAGTACTTAAGTTATTGCATTATTTTAATGCTATGATTGAATAGCATTTGTATTTGAGATTGGTAGGCAGCATATTTAAGTGATGTGCTCATGAAAGTGAAATATTAAAAACAGCTTATGAAAATCTCCCATCTGGCAGTTACAATTGATCAGAAATCTACTCTTCAGCATTATTTTGAAAATAGCATGAGTTTTTAATTAAAACTGTTCATTCGATTTATTAATGTAAGTAAAACCTCCCATCTGATCAGGTTTAACTTGAGAAAGTGGTTTTCTAAAGCCCCTTTTATGGATTGAATGATACAATTTTCAATAAAGAATAGTTATAAAAGATGTCAGACATTTATTTGCTATCAATCTTTTTTTGTGTTCTCCTTAACTTCAGAATTGAACTGTGAACATAATTCTGTTTGCTTACAAATGTTTGATGAAGTCATGATCTTAAATCTCCTCTTATTTTAAATCTAAGCTAACTACAAAGGATCCAAGATAAAACTCTTTTATAAACTGTGTTAACTTTAGGTATACTTTATATCACTTAATTTCAGTAAAGCTGGCATAGGCAAGAAATACTTAAGTAAAGTATTAAGGTTAAATTTCCTCACTTAAAAACACAATATATAAAGCATTTTTACTTAGAAATTATCAAATGTGTATTTAGTAGCAGTCTGTTACACAATATTTTATTTAATCCTTGCAATAATTCTGTTCTTAAGCATTCTTATTGTCTACATTTTACTTGTAATTAAATTGAAGTTCAGGAATTGTGTAACTTGCGCTTAAATTTCAGAAGGATTTCAGACCAGGCAATTGGATTTCAAAGCAAAGGTACTACATCACTCTCTGAACAGGTACCCAGGGACCTGCTTGTCCTGCTCTGGGAGGGTTATAAGGACAGTTCTCTTCGCTTCTCTCCTGAAATCTCAGTACCTAGATTAGACACCGTGTTAATTCCCAGACATAGTTGTTTACCAGAAGTGGGTTATTAAAACTATGAATGGAGAAGTTATGAAAATGGGAATTATTTTTGTGACATGTTAACCATTCTGAGGGAAATGTCTATTTCTCTGACGTTTTACACTGGTTAAACATCACGCCAATGTGTCAGATCACAAAGTTGGTAATTTCTCCATGTGTTTAGTTACACAGTATTATTTCTAGTGTGTTAATGTTAATTTCTCCCATTCAAGTGAAAATCTGAAATTCAGAGAAAAGTTATTTATAGCTGAATCCTCTAGATACTAGAGCAGAAATATCAGGGAAAGATATGCATATCTGACTCTCCTTCTTCTCTGGTGGTGTCTTTATTTCCATGGTGCTACCCTGGGAGAAATTTCTGCAACCATTTAGTAACTGGTTGTAGCCTACCCATTCTCTAGAAATAGGAAATCAATGGGCTTAACTATTCATAATCTGCTTGAATATACATATAGTGAACGTGACCCATCATGAACTTAGAGTTAAGTTCAAAGCCATGAACTGTATTTATTGCTCTTATTATTGAAGTCTTAGTTTCATTTCATAATGCTTGGAATAAATATGCTCAGAGGATCTTTCAGGTTAGGCCTCACCTTATAAATAAATCTATAGTCATTAGACTCCCTATCTTCTATTGGTATTTTATGTAAATATGGGTATGCTGTCCTGGTAAAGTTTTCCAATGTGCTTATTTAATACACCACTAATAGTCATGTACCTCAGCATGGGGTTAGGGGATGGTGAAAACTGGTTCTATCAGCATCTCACCTTGTGTCTTTGTGAACCCATGCACTCTCACTGCGCTGTTTTTCAGTCTATACCTGTAATTTGTATCTCTGTTTGTAACTCTGACTTATGTCTTTATTGTTTTACCAACAACATTGCTGGAAATTAGCTTATTTCTAGGAGCTTATTGAAGGGTTGTATTGCTATTGCTGTTTCCCGTCTTTTCAAAAAATAAGTTCTATGGGCTCTGAAGTATCTGCCCTTGGAAATAAATTCCAGAGTTTTTAGTGTTTAGGTATTTATTTACCAGTACTCTGAGTTGTAACAAAAAATAATTTATCAGAATTTATAAACATGCATACAAGATGAAATGAATTTTAAATGTGTAATCAAGCCAAGGGAAAGGGAAATAAGAATAAAAAAGTAAAATCCAGCCAGGAGTGAGGTTGGTACATAAAAATATTTGCCCTCAAGTTCTATACACTTGCTAGAGGTAGATCACAAATTTGACTCTAAGCTTTCTAGAAACCAATCAGAAAAGGGAAATGTGATTATTATCTCTAAGGTAAAAGGAAATGAGTTACTTTGAAGAAACGTATTAGCTATTCATGAAACCAAGATCATGAAACAAAATTTTATGTATATTGTAAGAAAGAAAAATTGAAAACATATTTATCATAGTGTGAGCGGTTTCACAGGTCTGTTTTGTGTAATGTCTCTAAATATCAGGAGATGCTATCTTGCTGAGGTGTGATTGCAATAGAAATCATTTTTTTATAGGAGAGAAGTAACTATACTATGTGATTCAGTAATGCTACCCTTCGGTGGTCCTGTTGGTACAAGGAGAGATTTCAGAATATCTATAGGAGTATGGAGCAACATAAAGAATATAAAGGGCTCCAAAGCTTCAACTGAAGCCACTTTATAATACAACTACACTTCAGCTCATTCCTTTGATCCTTCTTGGAAATTGATGGCATTGTTGCCTCCTAGTACAAGATTTCTCATTCCTCACCAGCTTCAGTGGGAAGTCCTGCAGCCAAGAGTAAGAAGACCCAGGTAGGGGAATGCAGGACCACTTCTTACGCATTTCCATAGCCCCAAGGCCTTTTTATGCAATCCCTGGCCCCTAGTGGGCATCTAGTACTTGTTGCCTTATATGGAAGCTTTTCCTCTTCCAAGCTCTAAAATTAACTTACTGTTTTATTATGGACAAATACCTTTGCCTTTGTAAAGAGGGGTAATGATACTAACCTCAATGGAATGTTTCCAGAACAAGATAAATTAATGCATAGCGACATACTGGCTAATAAAAAGTGTTTAATAAATACTTGTTGAACCAAGGAATGAACTCTAAAATACTATATAATGTAAAAGATGAAAAGTTAATGAATTATCTCAAATAATATAAGAATATATTTTTTCCCATGAGACTCAGTATCAGTATATTTTATTTGAAATGGAGATAAAAGATAATTTGAAGAGTTTTTTTTCCTATTACATTAGTCCTCTTTCAAACAAATTGATAACCATTGATCTAGATTCTAGAATCAATGGATTGCATATTCTTGATAATACTCCCTAAATACTTCTTTTATTCTGTATTGATATTTTGACTGGTATGAAGTATTACGTTTAAGATTTTATTACCCAGCCTAGCAGATTCTGAATAAGTTTTGTCAATTAATGACAATTAGTTGATTGATTGACAAACCCTTGGTTTCTAAATATAAATTTTATAGCCTAATCTTGCTATCACGTTTCATCTTGGTTAGTAAATCATTTATTCTCTATATGTGACCCTTCAATAAAATAATACATTTACCAATGGTTAAGCAACAAAGACCAGTAGGAAAAACATGGTTGGGAATTGGCTCATGTTGTATCTATTTATTGGGCATTGATGGTGAAAATTGTCTTGGTAAAGCTTGTGAAAAGGCCTGTAATAAATAAACCTGTGTAATCTTAAAAAAAAAAACAAAACATTTCCTATCTTCAACATGCTACCATTTTCTTAAATTATTGCCTTGGAAATCCAATCTCTAATATTTGTTCTTGAATTCTTTTGTACCATATAACTTAATGTTGAGGTATAAATTTCCAAACTGTCCACAATTTGGTTTACAATAACATTTTACTTCAAGGGCCTGTTATTGGCAGGCCTTTCTGGAGCATGAAGAGGCATAATCACATATGTTCTGAAAACTATCCTTCTTTTCTCCACTGTTTTATCTACTTGGACAGAAAATCCCTGTAGAATTGAAGCAAAAAAGAATATTGCCATTTTGGAAATAATTTTAGTATCATATTTCTATCTTTTAGGATACATGTATATGTATATGTTTAATAATATCAAATTGTACATTTGGGTGAACTTTCATTCAGGCAAAATGCGAAGTTTTTTTCTGCTGTTGTCCTCCTTGGCCTACCTTTCCTGCAGGATTTGGGAATTTTGATTTTATCTTGAGCAATATATACATTTTCTTCTAGTTCTTCTCTTCTTTTCTTATTTTCACCATTTACATTTTTAATTTTATTATCTAAAATTATACAATGCATTTAGGGGAACCTAGGTGGCTCAGTCAGTTAAATGTTCAACTCTTGATTTCACCTTAGGTCATGATCTCATGGTTTGTGAGTTTGAGCCCTGTGTCAGGCCCTGTGCTGTGTCAGTGCAGAGCTTGCTTGGAATTCTCTCTCTCTCTCTCTCTGTCTGCCCCTATCCCACTTGTGCTTTTTCTCTCTCTCAAAACAAAAAAATAGAAAAAAAATAACTTAAAAAAATAAAATTACGTAATGCATTTAACTATGCTTTCCAATCTATTATTTTCCAATCTGTGATTTAAGTTAACAGAATTCAAGTCAACTTATTATAATATAGAAATTATTCAGTCTTTTTTGAGCCATTTTTAGGTTTTTTGACTTTATGATTTCAAGTTTTAAAATTTTACTTGTTTATAGCCTTGCCTTGTTTAAAAGTGATGGGTTAGATATTGAATCCATTGGTTATTGTGGTGGATATTAATTTGTCAGATATTGCCAGCTTTTTACCTTTCAGGAATATAAAGGTATCTCACCCCCAGTCCCCACTGTGGTTGTGACAAGGGGGATATGGAACTAGTTCTGCCCAGCAAATTCTAAGCACAAGTAATGTGTGTCCCTTTTGGACCAAAATATTTCCTTATCAGTATAGGATCTTCTGGAGTTACTGTATTCCCTGGTACAGTGGCTGGCAACATTTAAGATATTTTCTGTCCTGTATGACCCTGGATCCTTGAGTCAGTTCAATACTCAGAGCCCTCTGCTGGCCTGCAATTGACATGTATCATGAGCAAAAACAATCTTCTTATTTTAAGCCACTGAGATTTGGGGATTGTTTGAAACTACAGTATGACCTAATCTGGATTCCTGAGCATAGAAGGAAACTCAGTTTTTCCCCCAGTGAGAATGTTATTAGCTGTGGGTCTTTCATATATGACTTTTAAGCCGTATAAGTTGAGGTATATTCCATGTATCCCTGCTTTGTTGAGAGTTTTTTTTTTTTATTAAGAATGGATGCTGTATTTTGTCAAATGCTTTTTCTGCGTCTATTGACAAGATCATATAGTTTCTATCCTTTCTTTTGTTAATGTGGTATATCACATTGATTTATTTGAGAATTTTGAACCAGGCCTGCATTCCAGGAACAAATCCTACTTGATCATGGTGAAAATTCTTTTAATGTACTATTGAATTTGATTTGCTAATATCTTGTTGAGAATTTTTGCATCCGTGTTGATCAGGGATATTGGCCTGTAATTCTCCCCTTTAGTGGGTCTTTGGTTTTGGAATCAAGGTGGTGCCTTGAAGAATGAGTTTGGAAGTTTTCCTTCTATTTCTATAATTTGGAAAAGTTTTAGAAGAATAGGTATTAACTCTTCTTTAAATGTCTGGTAGAATTCCCCTGGGAAACCATCTGGCCCAGGATTCTTGTTTGTTGCAAGATTTTTGATTATTGATTCAATTTCTTTTCTGGTTATGGGTCTGTCCAAGTTTTCTTTTTTTTATGTTTCAGTTTTGGTAGTTTGTCAGTTTCTGGGAAGTTGTCCATTTTTTTCCATACTTCCCAGTTTGTTGGCATATAATTTTTTGTACTATTTTGTTATGATTAATTTGTATTTCTGTGATGTTGGTTGTGATCTCTCCTCTTTCATTTGTGATTGTATCTATTTGGGTCCTTTCTCTTTTTGATAAGTCTGGTTAGGGGTTTATCAATTTTGTTAATTCATTCAAAGAACCAGCTCCTCTTAGTTTTGTTGGCCTGTTTTACTGTTTTGTTTTTGTTGTTGTTCTTGTTGTTGTTTTTTGTTTCTATATCATTTATTTTTGCTCCAATATTTATTTTTTCCACTATTCTGCTGGCTTTAGGTTTTATTTGCTGTTTATTTTCTAGCTCCTTTAGGGGTAAGTTTAGGTTGTGTGCTTGGGGTCTTTCTTGCTTCTTGAGATAGGCCTGAACTGCAATATACTTCCCTCTTAGAACTGCTGCATCCCAAAGATTTTGGACTGTCATATTTTCCTTTTCATTTGTTTCCATGTATTTTTTATTTCTCTTTAATTTTCTGGTTAACCCATTCATTCTTTAGTAGGATGCTCTTTAACCTCCATGTATTTGAGGACTTTCCAAAATTTTTCTTGTGGTTGTCTTCAAGTTTCATAGTGTTGTGATTTGAAAATATGCATGGTATGATCTTGATCTTTCTGTACTTGTTGAAGGCTGATTTGTGACCCAATATGTGATCTATTCTGGAGAATGTTCCATGTACGCTTGAAAAGAATTGAATGATGCAGGCAGTGCTTGGTTTGGGCATTTTCTATATGGCACCAATAAAATTTGGGATAGACAAACACTGCCAACTTTCCCAGAACCCTACAGATCCTATTTACAATCCCTGTACACCATTTCCCCATTTCTGTGTGCTTTTGTATCTGGTAGCATGTACAAGAACTTCTCTTCAGAGGTCTGCCCTCTAATTATTGAAGCCACTTACTCTTAGGAGTAGACAAACCGGTGATTGACTGGCTCTTGAAATCTCAGCTTTCTTAACTGCAGAGAGGACAACTTTGAAATGAACTTCCACTCACAGTTCTCTGGCACGATCAGTGTGAAGCTACTCTCTGCAAGACCTTCCCTGATATCGCACCCTTGCCTAACTGCTTCTCCTTTCAATGCCCTGCTTTCTTGACTCCCTTATAACGTTCTCCTGGGAATTATTCCTTAATGAATCGTTTTTGCCTCATGTTAGAACCTGTTTCTGTGAAAACTTATTTAAGACTTAGAATGGAATATACATTATGTGGCTTCATGAAAATGTTTAAGGAAATATATTTGGCTAGATTTTAACTTATCATGCTATGTAAAAAGCATCAAACTTTAGAATGTGTTTTAGTTTCAAACCATTTAAACCAGAATGTTCACCATGTTTAATATGCTGTTCCTTTACCCGATCAAAACGACACTGCTGCTTCATTTTTGTTACTAAGGCATGATTTTTATATCATTATTACATCATTTCTCCACTTTGGGTGCAGACTTGAAATCATTCTGTCTGTTCATACAGACATCTTCAGAGCCCAGAGAACATTATAAGATAAACTTAGGGTCAGGACAAAGCTATGATTGTGTAAGAGAGCCGAGGTTACTGGTCACACATGGTGAAATTTATTGACATCCTGTCCTTATTATAGTGCTCTCATGAAGTGTTGGAACTGGCCATCTGTGATGATGACACACAAAAGTAAAGGGCAAAACCCCACCTCTTTCTTCTGGTGATGCTTATTGGCCTGAACTGTTAAATGTTGTCAGCAAGATCTATACTTTTTGGCCAATATATTTTGCATGCTATCCACTTTGGGATACAGTTCTGACTTTGACTTTCTTCTTGTTCAACTTAATAAGTTAAGTGAAATTATGGGGCATCAGGGTGGCTCAGTCAGTTAAGCCTTCGACTTCGGCTCAGGTCATGATCTCACAGTTCATGAGTTAGAGCCCTGTGTCAGGCTGTGCTAACAGCTCAGAGCCTGGATCCTGCTTCGGATTCTGTGTCTCCCTCTCTCTGCTTCTCCCCCACTCATGCTCTCTCTCTCTCAGAAAAAAAAAATTTAAAAATTAATAAGTGAAATTATATTGATATTAATTACATGTTTGTTTAGAAAATGCAATGCTTTGGCAATTTATAAATGTAGAATTTGTTTTATTTATTTGTTATATACTTTTAGGTCACATGAGGAGTAAGTTATCCAAACTAAACTACTGAAATGGTGAGGATCTCTTACTTCATCTTCTTCTAAGTTAATAGGATTTATGTAGGCAGATGAACTAAAAACAACACCATCGGTATCCTTTGTTCGGATGTGCATCAGCCTCTGAAGGAATAATGGATTTCCTCTTTTGGGAAATGTCTCTTGTCATGAAGTCGAGATCTTTGAGATTTATTTTGTTGGTCAAGGAAGGAAGAAACAGTGGAGAATTGATGTACATTCTGGTTAATAAAGTAGAATGCCTTTAAATTCAATTGCTCCTTACCTTTTTATCAGTTGTTCTATTGTTCCCTCTTTACATTAGTTAATAAGAATTTTTTTTACATGTGGTGATGAGAACCAAAAGTTAAAAGCAAATCTTTAGGTGCCATAGATTCTACAATAATGCAAGTGAAACCCATTTATACCTCTATACATTCTCTGTGCCTCTGAGATAGAGTCATAGCTAGAAAATAATATGTAAATGATAATACTCTTATCATTTACTTACTGTTACTCTTATCACAGTAAACATTTAGAAAATAATATGCCACTATATATTAAATTTTAACATATACATATATCTTCTGACTTAGCCTATTCACTTTTAGGAATCGATTGAACACAAATAAAGGTGATAATACATAGAACACATATATAACAGGGCTTATTTTATCCTTGTTTATAGTTGTAGAAACCTGGAATTAATCTGAATATCTAAACATAGGTGAATGGTTATACAAGTTAAGATGCGATTATAATAAAGAATATTTTACAGCTCTTAATAGAAATGAATTAAAGTAATACTCCTGATAGGATATGTAAATGTAAAAATGGCTCATGGTATACAAAAGAGCAGTTGTAGAAAAAAGCGTATTGTATGAACCAGTTTCCATTAAAAGAAAGAGAACTGTCTATATTGGTATGAACATAGAGTCATACCTCAAAGAATGCACACTAAAATTTTAACATTTAACTCAGGGGCAGCATAGCTTGGGAAAGAGTGTGAGCTAATAACATTTTAATGCCTCTGTATTATTTAGTATGATACAGCAAGTACACATTTCTTTTATAATTTTGGAAATGATAAAGCATATAAAGTTTTTTTTGACAAAAAATGAGGAATACAGATAAATAAATAAATATATCTGCCTCTATTATTTAGTAGGTTCTTTTATTATAATTCAAATTATTTTCTTCTGGTCTAAGCATTTCTCCTTTTTCTAGGGGTTTCTACTTTTGGCTTTTGATGCCAGATTTCTTTTGGGTATATATGTACAAAGACCCATTTCAGACTTTATTTATATGCAGCACCCACAAATATAATGTGTGATGGAGGAAGGTGGAATTAGCTATGCAAAGATAGCCAAGTAGTACATTCCTGCTTCGCCATGTGACTAGACAGGGGTTGCTCCTCCCCGCTATGAATCCACCTCCAAATAAAGGAAGAATGCAAATGTCCAAGTGATTATTTCATAGGTATCACTAGTGGTCATCAACACCTCTGAGTCCCTGCTTTTTTCTGGACATTCAAGAAGACTACAATTTCCTAAGCTTTTAAAGGAAGACATGGGATATGACTTACTCTGGACAATGACATGTGAACCAAATACTATGCATTATTTCCAAGGGAACAAGTAATAAACTTTCTGTTGTTGTTTATTACCACAGCATAAACTATTGTATTGCCAGCAGGAGACACAACATTTTTAAATTCTCTGTGAGATGCAAGAAAGTTTCACTTCTGTAGAATTTAAACTTTTACCCAATTGACTTGGCCATAAGATTGATCTAGGTTCATATCTTCCTTGGTAATACTGTACCAAACTACTCCACTTCTCTGGGCTACAGTTTCTATCAGTAAATTGAAAGTATGCGTACTTGTATCACGTGGTTCTGTGAATTAAATGAAATAGTGTGTAACACATTGCTTTATACATAGTCTGTGTTCAAGACTGTTAGCCACCTACTTGCTAGAACCTTGTGAAAATATTCTAAGTGGACTGAGGAAGTAAAGAGAAAGCATTAAGATAAAAGGAAGGAAGTTGTTATTGATGCTAGGAACTTCCAGTCCCCCAAATTTGGTTAGCTATGCACTTTGAGATCCTGGAGTAATGTTGGTAGAGAGTTTGTAAATCCTTTGGATTCTTAGGTGTTTGAATGTATGACATCTATTCCATGATGGGAGAAATCCTAAGGATTTCTCTGACCTAACTCTAACCTATACATATTCACTGAGCCCTACTTAATTTTCTATTTTGTTTTCAACCTATTTAAATATATTATAATCCTCTTCTAGTTTGAGCCCCTTTCTCACCATCACCTAACACTCACAGGTGTTAGCTTACAAGGTAAGCAAAGTATCATTGCCCTATCTTCAAACTCTCTACTTCTATTCTGAGACATCTACTACCAAGGGGGTTCTGAAAAAATAGGGGAATTGTCACATGCACTCATGCAGGCATGAAATTCCCACACAAGAAATTTTGTAGGTAGAAACACATGCCATAAAAACACTAGTGGTTATACTTGCTAAAAATTAGAGTGGTTTATATACATCATTCATTCACATACCAGGCAAGGGAACAATAGGAATAGAAGAACTGCCACATTAATAAATTGAGCTGCTTATTTAAATAAATCCATGGAAGCCGTTGAGAGTTGGAATAAATGTGCTCAGTAATTTAATTTTTAGTTACATATTTAAGAAAGGTAGTTTACTATGACTCATTTAGACAGGTTGGAGCAATTCAAACTTACAAAGTTGTGATATGATGGTTGATAAATAGTCTACTTTGAATGATCACTCCAGGACAATGAAAGTGTTTCCATTCTCTCTTACCAGAGATTGGTTTAGGAATGGCCAATTGTGGCCATTGATATAAGACAGAGAGTCCAGGAGACACTGCTGGCAAAGTTTCCCTTCCTGTCTCAGTTATAGAGAGACTTGAGAAAGACATAGTATCTTTCTTCCTCTAAATGTTGTCATATTTGCACATAATGCCTGGAGCTACTGCAGTCACCTTGTGATCTTGAGGGTATCATTTTGAGGACAAATATGACCAACTGAAGGCTTTCATGACATAATGAAACCTGATCCTGGAATCTATTGTTAGAGACTTCTTGTTATATAAGATAATAATTTTTTTATTGTTCAAGACATTTGAGGGATTTTTTTAAAAAATTCGTGGTCTAGGACATTTAACTTAATACATAGATAAGAAAGTTTACTTTGGTATAGAATTTATATGATTCAAGAATTCAATGAATATTTATTGAATATGTAATACACACTTTGCAAAAGACAGCTCACTGTGAACACAGATTGCAATCTCTGCCCTCAGATTTTGTGGTTGAATATAAGTAATTTAACAAATCTGCATTACAATACAGTGTTATATACAATTATATGATCTCTGACATCACAAGAAGGTGCCTGAACCAGTGTCCCAAGATTGGAAAAGGTTTTCCATAGGGTAAAACTTCCAGTCTGCAATTAAAATGATTAAGAGATGTTGGCTAAGCATGTGGAGGGACAGTAGTCAAGACTAATTTTAGTGACAAATGACAAGAAGTTACTGGCTGCTGTAATCAGGAAGCCCAGTGGCAGTTTCAGGCCCAGCTACATCCAGAGGCTCAAATCATGTCATCGCAAACAACCTAAATAGTATGAACAACTGGAGGGATGGAGTTGCCATTTTAAAAGGTGAGTTATGGGTATACATTTCAGGGGCATGATCCAGGAACTCAGTTTTGAACATATTAATTTTGAGATACAGGTAAATTTTTTTCAGATGGGGACCCTGATGGAATATTTGGATATATAAATCTAGAGTTCAGGGAAATTATCTAGGCTACAGAAAGAAATTTATGAGTCATTAGCATATAAATATATAGTATTTCAAGCCATGAAGCTAGATAAGATTGTTGTAGGTATGAGAATAGAGAGGAAAGAGAAAAGGTCCAAAGAATGAATTTTGGGGATGCCAGAATGCCAGGGTTGGGGAGAAAAGAGAAAACCAGTAAAGAGTATGATAATGAACAGTCACAGATGTAGGATAAAAATCAGGTCTTGGAAGCAGGGATATGTAAATATGAAAAGCAGAGAGAAGGAAAAAGTGTTCCACAGGCCCTCCTTCCCCCACCAGCTTGTGTCTATGCCCAAAATTTAGCTTTCTCTAGAGTCTGTGGATGCAACATATTCCTAGAAAAGGCCATTCTTCGCTTTTCTGTATCTTTCCATCCTCTCTGATGTGGAAAAGAATAGTTTGAGCTAACTATAAAGGTTTTACTTTATTTACCAGATAAAATTAAGGAGAGAAATGAACAATACAGAAGAAAAATGAACAAGTACTTACTCTTTCTATTTTCTTTTTCCTTAAGCCTTCAAGCTCAAGTTCAATGGGTTGGCTAGGGAACTAAAGTCACCAAAAGAGTAAGTTATCATTCATACTATAATCTTCACCGTGACGTAGCTACCTAGGTAGATAGAAGTCACCTAGGTACCAGGAGAGCTGAATCCTATACTTGGATGGGTCTAGCAAGATTTCAAATGTGGGAGCAAGTAAGCTTTGAATTTAAACAGTTCGACTCAAGAACCCATACTCCCAACAAGTTATTGAACTCCCTCGTGGACTTTTGTGAATATGACACGGGTAAGAGTGGTCTGACAATTTTAAAAGCACTCCTAGAGGTACTATTACCTTATTTTCTTATTTCAGAGATCATCCAGGAACACCTGGATACTGCTTATACTCTAGGTACCCATTAAAGACTCCTTTTTACAAGGGGCCTGTGTGTGTGTGTTTGTGTGTGTGTGTGCGTGTGTGTGTGTACACATGTGCCTGTGTATATGTGTAAAATACTGGTTGCTTTGGATTGATTTGATGAGCCTACTTAGAAAATGTTTTTCTTTTCTAAACACCCATTGGCCTTATTGTCACTAGATGGCAGAAATAGATCCTAGTTCTGTGGGAAAACGAGTGTTCCTTTTACATTCGGGAAGGGCACAGAAAAGCTTCCCACAGACAATGTTTACAGGCTTTCTTTATTTTGACATTTCTTCGGAATACATTAATGTTTTTGGAAATTCCCTGTTAGGTCCCCTGCAGGGGTATGCTGCAAAGTGATCTTGGCTTACACAGAAAAAGAATGGCTTGCATTATGCACTTTGCATTTCAGTTCATAATTTTTAGAACCTAAAACTACTTTATTTAAGGCAGTGGGGAGAGTGTGAAGAGGGGTGGAGTTAAATACTAAGAAAAATCAAGACATTGTATCCCATTATGAAAGCGCTGCCACTGTAATATTTTCTCTGAGCCAGAGATGCCTTTATTATAATTCATTCTCTTTATGGTAAGGTGAATTGACTGCCAGGGTGTCAAATATTTTAAAATTCTCCGTGTGAATTTCTCTACTGGAGAAAGAATGTTTTTTCTTTCTTTTCTTTCTCTCTCTCTTTTTTCTTTCTTTCTTTCTTTCTTTCTTTCTTTCTTTCTTTCTTTCAAATTAGTTATTGCTTTGAAGTGCTGTATTTATTTTAAAAACCAAACTGATGTTTTAGAGGCTAAGAACAATGTTTTCTTGATATTCAAACAATCATTGATCCTTAATTGCTTTGTACACATGCCAATTATGACCTTTCTTAAAAATACCTAAGGAAAAATGTTTTATATTTTGTTTTTCAGGCTGAGTTTATAGATGAAAGATTATGCCATGCTCATATATTCCCCTATATCTTTGAAAACACTTAAAAATAATCTTATATTTTAGAAATTACTTTTATTATTCTTACAAAAAAAATTTAGCTTCATTAGGATTATATCTGGCCCTTGGAAAGGACAGTTTTTTAACCTTTTATTTGCTTGGAATACAATTTTAAATATAAATTTTGTTGTAGTTGTGGCTATGGGAATTCCAAAGCCATAGGAAGAAATGCTTGGTGAACTCATTTGCATACCAATACCCAGAATGCTTTTCCACCTCACTGCTATTTAATCGAAGTCAGCTGGTACCAGAGCCCTGGGAACAAACTTAACCATTTTGACATGCTTCTCTGTGCATGCACTGAGTTCTTTTTTTGCACCGGGAGCACAATGAAAACTCAAAATTTCATCGCTGCTATGAATTTTTTATAAATACTTGAATATTTTTTAATCTATCTTTCTGTACAACTTTCCTTTAACCCTTCCTGTGAAACGTTGCTGTATTGTTGTGATAAAATTCTAATTGATAAGTGGGTCCAGAACTACAGATTACTCGGAAAATAAGTTAACTTCAGTAACTTGTGACTCTGAACACAAGTGGAAGGATTAGAACGTATACTTCCATTTAAAAAAAGGTGAACTTAGAGAAAGTGGCATGTATTTGAGGAGATCTACAGCTTTGGTGGCTTGAAGTTGATGGTCAAGGATGATGCAAGTTAAGAATTCAGCAGATCTATTTAGGTTATTTTAACTTATTTTTATTTTCTATTAAAAAATCTTTGTATTTTAGAGATAGCACACTCGTGTGCGCCTGTGCACAAGTGGGGGAGGGGCAGAGAGAGAGAGAGAGAGAGAGAGAGAGAGAGAGAAACACTTAAGCAGGCTCCACTAAGCAGCTTTCAGTGCAGAGCCTGGAACCTGAACCCAATGCGGGGCTCAATCCCAAGACCCTGGGATCATGACCTGAGTCAAAATCAAGAGTGGGTTGCTCAATGGACTGAACCCCCCAGGTGCCCTTTAAATTATTTTTAAATGGTACTAAGCAGAGGTTAGAGCTAGTGAGGTAGAAATTGTGAGTTTTCTGGAGTATGTAAAAATGAAGTCACCTATAGCTGTTTGATGATATCATGGGTTTTTGTTATAGGGTGGGGATAGCATTGTGGATGTGGTTTTTTTTAAGGGTCATTCATTAGAGATATATATGAAAGTTTTAAAGATTAAGTGATATGATATCCAGGATTCTCTTTAAAATAAATGGGAGTGGGAGAAAGGAGTGGGGTATAGGTGAGATAAGATTGCCACATTTTTTTGAATATGGACAATGGATACATGAAAGTTCATTATGCTTATTCTGTCTACTCTTGAATCTGCTGAAAATCTTCTTCAATAAAAAGTTTTGAAGGGAGAAAGGAAGAAATAAGTCATAAGGGACCTGAGCATTTGAGTTTAGTCTACATTTTCTTTCCAAAAAAATTGTGATTTATGTCCTTAGGTACTTTATCACATATGTCTGTGTGAAAGTAATTTAGTTCCTCAATTAATAAATAAGAAAAGGGAAGGTATGCAAATTTCTCTTGATTTATGTCTCCCTTCCACTTGCTTCACAGCTTAGTCTGTCTGCCTTGATCTGTCATCTTGTTCTGTCTTGTAGACCCTATTCCATAATATTAAGAGAGTCTTTTTTATCCTATAGAAATTGGATCTCACATCATCTTCTTACTACTCTCTATCTCCTTTCACAAGATCCTTTAAAGGATCATCTTAAATATTCTCTATTACATTCTTACCCTACTATTCTTTTAAAAAGTAGTGGGGCACCTGGGTGGCTGAGTCGATTTAGCATCTGATTCTTGATTTTGGCTCAGGTCATGATCCTGTGTTGGGCTCTGTGTGAGCATGAGCCTGCTTAAGATTCTCTTTCTCTCCCTTGCCCCTCTCCCCTGCTTGCATGCTGTCTGTCTCTAAAACCATCAAAACCCTAGAGGAGAAAGCAGGAAAAAACCTCTCTGACCTCAGCCACAGCAATTTCTTACTTGACACAAAGGCAAGGGAATTAAAAGCAAAAATGAACTAATGGGACCTCTTAAAGATAAAAAGCTTCTGCACAGCAAAGGAAACAGCCAACAAAACTAAAAGGCAATCGACAGAATGGGAAAAGATATTTGTTGCAAGTGACATATCAGACAAAGGACTAGTATCCAAAACCTTTAAAGAGCTCACCAAACTCCACACCCAAAAAACAAATAACCCAGTGAAGAAATGGGCAGAAAACATGAATAGACACTTCTCTAAAGAAGACATCCGGATGGTCAACTGGCACATGAAAATATGCTCAACGTCGCTCCTCATCAGGGAAATACAAATCAAAACCACACTCAGATATCACCTCACACCAGCCAGAGTGGCCAAAATGAACAAATCATGAGACTATAGATGCTGGAGAGGATGTAGAGAAACGGGAACCCTGTTGCACTGTTGGTGGGAATGCAAATTGGTGCAGCCACTCTGGAAAATAGTGTGGAGGTTCCTCAAAAAATTAAAAATAGATCTACCCTATGTCCCAGCAATAGCACTGCTAGGAATTTACCCAAGGGATACAGGAGTACTGATGCATAGGGGCACTTGTACCCCAATGTTTATAGCAGCACTTTCAACAATAGCCAAATTATGGAAAGAGCCTAAATGTCCATCAACTGATGAATGGATAAAGAAATTGTGGTTTATATACACAACAGAATGCTACATGGCAATGAGAAAGAATGAAATATGGCCTTTTGTAGCAACGTGGATGGAACTGGAGAGTGTTATGCTAAGTGAAATAAGTCATACAGAGGAAGACAGATACCATATGTTTTCACACTTATGTGGATCTTGAGAAACTTAACAGAAGACCATGGGGAAGGGGAAGGAAAAAAAAAAAGAATGAGGGAGCCAAACCATAAAAGACTCTTAAAAACTGAGAATAAACTGAGGGTTGATGGGGGGTGGGAGGGAGGGGTGGGTGGGTGATGGGTATTGAGGAGGGCACCTTTTGGGATGAGCACTGGGTGTTGTATGGAAACCAATTTGACAATAAATTTCATATTAAAAAATAAATTAAAAAATTTAAAAATAGTGAAAAACTATACCATGGATTCAAATAAATAAATGACAAATACTCATGTGTCAATAAGCTATGAATAAAAAGAACATTACCAGTAACTTGAAATATCTGATGTCTCTCCTTTATCTCTCTTTGTGCTATATTTTATATAATGTAGTAAGGTGGGCACTATATTGAAATCTTTTCCATATTTTTTTGTATTGATTTAGCACTATGCATATATTACTAAACACTGTTGCTTAGTTTTGCCTGCTTGGTAACATTTTATACTTTGAATCATACTGTAGTATTCTTCTGTGTTCTACTTTTTTGAGTCAACTATATTTTAGGGATTTATTTACATTGATGAGCATAGCTATGGTTTATTTATTTTTACAAATGTGTAGTAGGGGCGCCTGGGTGGCTCAGTTGGTTGAGCATCCAACTTCGGCTTAGGTCTTGATCTCATGGTTTGTGGTTCTGGGCCCCACATCGTGCTCTGTGCTGACGGCTCAGAGGCTGGAACCTGATTCCAAATCTATGTCTCCTTCTCTCTCTGCCCCTCCCCCGCTCACACTCTGTCTCTCTCTGTCAAAAATAAACATTTACAAATGTATAGTAGTTAATTATATTCTTATAGCACAATATATTTATTTTCTTGTTGACAGACATTTATCCAGATTTTGTACTCAGAAAATAGTCCTGTGTATATGCATATTCTAGTGAATGTGCACATGGTGTCCATGTGTACAAATTCTTCTACGACATTTTCGGGTCACAGAACATGGGTATTTTTAACTTTTCTAGGTAAAGGTAAATTGTTTCCAAAGTGTGAATCAAAACCAGTAGCATATACGTTTGCTCATGGTTTTATAGTATTGTATATTGTGTGTTCATCAAGTATTGTCCATGCTCAATGTTGTCAAAATGTAATATTTTTGCTAATGTGGTGTGCTGGTTTATGAAGAAGTAATTTAATGAATGTCTTTGATTACTAAAAAGATTGGGTATCTTTTCCTATGTTTTGTTAAGCAATTAAGTTTCCTACAGTGTGAATAATCTCTTCAAGATATTTGACAATTTCTATTTAATTTCTTAACCTTATTACATAGAATGCTAGGAGTACTAGTCACTCTCCAAAGGGTTCATTTCTGGTTGCTTCTGCCGTAAAATTGCTCTTTTCAAAGTCTTAACTGATTTCCATGTTAACAAATCCAATGGATAATTTTCAGTCTTTATTTTACTTGATTTTTAAATTTCTGCAATGCACTTAACAACTCCTTTTTTTTCTTTCTTTTTTTTTTTTTTACATCATATTCCGCTGATTTTTCTCTACCTTGGCTTTTCTTTTCAGTCTCTGCCTGTTTGTTTTCTACTCTTCTTCTTTTTCTTTTTTTTAAATTTCATTTTATTTTTTTAAATTTACATCCAAATTAATCAGCATATAGTGCAAAAATGATTTCAGGAGTAGATTCCTTAGTGCCCCTTACCCATTTAGCCCATCCCCCCTCCCACACCACCTTCAGTAACCCTCAGTTCTCAATATTTATGAGTCTCTTCTGTTTTGTCCCCCTCCCTGTTTTTATATATTTTTGCTTCCCTTCCCTTGTGTTCATCTGTTTGGTATCTTAAAGTCCTCATGAGTGAAGTCATGATATTTGTCTTTCTCTGACTGACTAATTTCACTTAGCATAATTCCCTCCAGTTCTATCCACGTAGATGCAAATGACAAGATTTCATTCTTTTTTGATTACTGAGTAATACTCCATTGTATATATATATACCACATCTTCTTTATCCATCCATCCATCGATGGACATTGGGCTCTTCCCATACTTTGTCTATTGTTGACAGTGCTGCTATGACATTGGGGTGCACTTGTCCCTTTGTAATGGCACACCTGTATCCCTTGGATAAATACCTAGTAGTGCAATTGCTGGGTTGTAGGGTAGTTCTATTTTTAGTTTTTTGAGGAACCTCCGTACTGTTTTCCAGAGTGGCTGCACCAGCTTGCATTGCCACCAGCAGTGAAAAAGAGATTCTTTTTCTCTGTATCCTCACCAACATCTGTTGTTGCCTGAGTTGTTAATGTTAGCCATTCTGACAGGTGTCAGGTGGTATCTCATTGTGTTTTCCTTTTATATTTCCCTGATGATGAGTGATGTTGAGCATTTATTCATGTGTCAGTTGGCCATCTGGATGTCTTCTTTAGAGAAGTGTCTATTCATGCCTTTTACCCGTTTCTTCACTGGATTATTTGTTTTTTGGGTGTTGAGTTTGAGAAGTTCTTTATAGATTTTGGATACTAACCCTTTATCTGATATGTCACTTGCAAATATCTTCTCCCATTCTGTTGGTTGCCTTTTAGTTTTGCTGATTGTTTCCTTCACTGTGCAGAAGCTTTCTATTTTGATGAGGTCCTAGTAGTTCATTTTTGCTTTTGTTTCCCTTGCCTCTGGAGACGTGTTGAGTAAGAAGTTGCTGCAGGTAAGATCAAAGAGGTTTTGCTTGCTTTCTCCTCGAGGATTTTGATGGCTTCCTGTCTTACATTGAGGTCTTGCATCCATTTTGAGTTCATTTTTGTGTATGGTGTAAGAAAGTTGTGCAGGTTCATTCTTCTACATGTCGCTGTCCAGTTTTCCCAGCACCACTTGCTGAAGAGACTGTCTTTATTCCATTGGATAGTCTTTCCTGCTTTGGCAATAAATTCGTATCTTTCAGTACTCACTCTAAATGTCAGTGGACTCAATGCTCCAATCAAAAGACATAGGGTAACAGAATGGATAAGAAAACAAAATCCAAAGATGGAGGCGTAGGAAGATGCTGGGTCACCTCGTCCTGCTGATCACTTAAATTCCACCTACACCTGCCTAAATAACCCAGAAAACCGCCAGAAGACTAGCAGAACAGATTCTCTGGAGCCAAGCGCAGACGAGAGGCCCATGGAAGAGGGTAGGAAGGGCGGCAAGGCGGTGCGCTCTACATGGACTGGCGGGAGGGAGCCGGGGCAGAGGGGCGGCCCGCAGGCCAAGCAGAGACCCCAAGTCTGGCTTGCACAAGTTGAGGGGCCGGATGGAGTTTCTTCGGACAGTGAGCGGGACTTAACATCTGGAAGGTTATAAGTTAACAGCTCTGCTCAGAGAGTGGGAGGGCTGGAGGACAATGGGAGGGAGAGTTGTTGAGCCCCGGATGATAGAGCTGAGCTTGGCGGGGAACAAAGGCGCTCGCCAGCTCCATCTCCCTGGCCCATCCCCCAGCCAAAATCCCAAAGGGAACCAGTTCCTGTCAGGGAACTTGCTTGCAGCCTGCAAACACCCAATGCTGTGCTTCTGCGGATCCATACCTCCAGCAGCGGGTCTGACTCCCTCCCGGTGCCTCAGGTCCCCTCCCAAAGTGGATTACTGAAGGATAAGCGAGGTGACCCTGCCCCTCCTGCCCCTGTGCACCTTGCCGATCCACCCCAGCTAATACGCCAGACCCCCAGCACCACAAGCCTGGCAGTGTGCAAGTAGCCCAGATGGGCCACGCCACCCCACAGTGAATCCCACCCCTAGGAGAGGGGAAGAGAAGGTACACACCAGTCTGACTGGGGCCCCAGCAGTGGGCTGGGGGCAGACATCAGGTCTGACTGCGGCCCCGCCCACCAATGCAAGTTATTCAAGACAGCACAGGGGAAGTGCCCTGCAGTTCTTTCCAAAATGACGAAACGGAAGAATTCCCCTGAAAAGAATCTCCAGGAAATAACAACAGCTAATGAACTGATCAAAAAGGATTTAAACAATATAACAGAAAGTGAATTCAGAATAATAGTCATAAAATTAATTGCTGGGCTTGAAAACACTATAGAGGACAGCAGAGAATCTACTGCTACAGAGATCAAGGGACTAAGGAACAGTCAGGAGGAGCTAAAAAATGCTATAAACGAGCTGCAAAATAAAATAGAAATGACCACAGCTCGGATTGAAGAGGCACAGAGAGAATAGGTGAACTAGAAGATAAAATTATGGAAAAAGAGGAAGCTGAGAAAAAGAGAGATAAAAAAATCTAGGAGTATGAGGGGAAAATTAGACAACTAAGTGATGCACTAAAGAGAAATAATCTACGCATAATTGGTATCCCAGAGGAGGAAGAGAGAGGGAAAGGTGCTGAAGGTGTACTTGAAGAAATCATAGCTGAGAACTTCCCTGATCTGGGGAAGGAAAAAGGCATTGAAATCCAAGAGGCACAGAGAACTCCCTTCAGATGTAACTTGAATCGATCTTCTGCACGACATATCATAGTCAAAATACAAGGATAAAGAGAAAATTCTCAAAGCAGCTAGGGATAAACGTGCCCTAACATATAAAGGGAGACCTATGAGACTCGTGACCGGTATCTCTACTGAAACTTGGCAGGCCAGAAAGGAATGGCAGGAGATCTTCACTGTGATGAACAGAAAAAAAAATATGTACCCGAGAATCCTTTATCCAGCAAGTCTGTCATTTAGAATAGAAGGAGAGATAAAGGTCTTCCCAAACAAACAAAAACTGAAGGAATTCATCACCACTAAACCAGCCCTACAAGAAATCCTAAGGGGGATCCTGTGAGACAAAGTACCAGAGACATCGCTACAAGCATGAAACCTACAGACATCACAATGACTCTAAACCCATATCTTTCTATAATAACGCTGAATGTAAATGGACTAAATGCGCCAACCAAAAGACATAGGGTATCAGAATGGATAAAAAAACAAGACCCATCTATTTGCTGTCTACAAGAGACTCATTTTAGACCTGAGGACACCTTCAGATTGAGAGTGAGGGGATGGAGAACTGTTTATCATGCCACTGGAAGTCAAAAGAAAGCTGGAGTAGCCATACTTATATCAGACAAACTAGACTTTAAAGGCTGTAAGAAGAGATGAAAAAGGACATTATATAATAATTACAGGGTCTATCCATCAGGAAGAGCTAACAATTATAAATATCTATGCGTTGAATACGGGAGCCCCCAAATATATAAAACAATTACTCACAAACACAAGCAACCTTTTTGATAAGAATGTGGTAATTGCAGGGGACTTTAACACTCCACTTACAGAAATGGATAGATCATCCAGACACACGGTCAATAAAGAAACAAGGGCCCTGAATGATACATTGGATCAGATGGAGTTGACAGATATATTTAGAACTCTGCATCCCAAAGCAACAGAATATACTTTCTTCTCGAGTGCACATGGCACATTCTCCAAGACAGATCACATTCTGGGTCACAAAACAACCCTTCATAATTATACAAGAATTGAAATCATACCATGCATACTCTCAGACCACAATGCTATGAAGCTTGAAATCAACCACAGGAAAAATTCTGGAAAACCTCCAAAAGCATGGAGGTTAAAGAACACCCTACTAAAGAATGAGTGGGTCAGCCAGGCAATTAGAGAAGAAATTAAAAAATATATGGAAACAAACGAAAATGAAAATACAACAATCCAAACGCTTTGGGATGCAGCGAAGGCAGTCCTGAGAGGAAAATACATTGCTATCCAGGCCTATCTCAAGAAACAAGAAAAATCCCAAATACAAAATCTAACAGCACACCTAAAGGAAATAGAAGCAGAACAGCAAAGACAGCCTAAACCCAGCAGAAGAAGAGAAATAATAAAGATCAGAGCAGAAATAAACAATATAGAATCTAAAAAAAACTGTAGAGCAGATCAACGAAACCAAGAATTGTTTTTTTGAAAAAATAGACAAAATTGATAAACCTCTAGCCAGGCTTCTCAAAAAGAAAAGGGAACTGACCCAAATAGATAAAATCATGAATGAAAATGGAATTATTACAACCAATCCCTCAGAGATACAAGCAATTATCAGGGAATACTATGAAAAATTATATGCCAACAAACTGGGCAACCTGGAAGAAATGGACAAATTCCTAAACACCCACACTCTTCCAAAACTCAATCAGGAGGAAATAGAAAGCTTGAACAGACCCATAACCAGCGAAGAAATTGAATCAGTTATCAAAAATCTCCCAACAAATAAGAGTCCAGGACTAGATGGCTTCCCAGGGGAGTTCTACTAGACGTGTAAAGCAGAGATAATACCTATCCTTCTCAAGCTATTCCAAAAAATAGAAAGGGAAGGAAAACTTCCAGACTCATTCTATGAAGCCAGTATTACTTTGATTCCTAAACCAGACAGAGACCCAGTAAATAAGAGAACTACAGGCCAATATCCCTGATGAATATCGATGCAAAAATTCTCAATAAGATACTAGCAAATCGAATTCAACAGCATATAAAAAGAATTATTCACCATGATCAAGTGGGATTCATTCCTGGGATGCAGGGCTGGTCAACATTCGCAAATCAATGAACGTGATACATCACATTAGTAAAAGAAAAGATAAGAACCATATGATCCTGTCAATCGATGCAGAAAAGGAATTTGACAAAATTCAGCATCCTTTCTTAATAAAAACCCTCGAGAAAGTCGGGATAAAAGGAACGTACTTAAATATCATAAAAGCCATTTATGAAAAGCCCACAGCTAACATCATCCTCAATGGGGAAAAACTGAGAGCTTTTTCCCGGAGATCAGGAACATGACAGGGATGCCCACTCTCACTGCTGTTGTTTAACATAGTGTTGTAAGTTCTAGCATCAGCAATCAGAAAAGAAAAGGAAATCAAAGGCATCAAAATTGGCAAAGATGAAGTCAAGCTTTCACTTTTTGCAGATGACATGATATTATACATGGAAAATCCGATACACTCCACCAGAAGTCTGCTAGAACTGATACATGAATTTAGCAAAGTTGCAGGATACAAAATCGATGTACCGAAATCAGTTGCATTCTTATACACTAATAATGAAGCAACAGAAAGACAAATAAAGAAACTGATCCCATTCACAATTGCACCAAGAAGCATAAAGTACCTAGGGATAAATCTAACCAAAGATGTAAAAGATCTGTATGCTGAAAACTATAGAAAGGTTATGAAGGAAATTGAAGAAGATATAAAGAAATGGAAAAACATTCCATGCTCATGGGTTGGAAGAATAAATATTGTCAAAATGTCAATACTACCCAAAGCTATCTACACATTCAATGCAATCCCAATCAAAATTGCACCAGCATTCTTCTCAAAACTAGAACAAGCAATCCTAAAATTCATATGGAACCACAAAAGGCCCCGGATAGCCAAAGTAATTTTGAAGAAGAAGAGCAAAGCAGGAGGCATCACAATCCCAGACTTTAGCCTCTACTACAAAGCTGTCATCATCAAGACAGCATGGTATTGGCACAAAAACAGACACATAGACCAATGGAATAGAATAGAACCCCAGAACTAGACCCACAAACGTATGGCCAACTAATCTTTGACAAAGCAGGAAAGAACATCCAATGGAAAAAAGACCGTCTCTTTAACAAATGGTGCTGGGAGAACTGGACAGCAACATGCAGAAGGTTGAAACTAGACCACTTTCTCGCACCATTCACAAAAATAAACTCAAAATGGATAAAGGACCTGAATGTGAGACAGGAAACCATCAAAACCCTAGACGAGAAAGCAGGAAAAGACCTCTCTGACCTCAGCCGTAGCAATCTCTTACTTGACACATCCCCAAAGGCAAGGTAATTAAAAGCAAAAATGAACTACTGGGACCTCATGAATATAAAAAGTTCTGCACAGCAAAGGAAACAACCAACAAAACTAAAAGGCAACCAGAGGAATGGGAAAAGATATTTGCAAATGACATATCGGACAAAGGGCTAGTATCCAAAATCTATAAAGAGCTCACCAAACTCCACACCCGAAAAACAAATAACTCAGTGAAGAAATGGGCAGAAAACATGAATAGACACTTCTCTAAAGAAGACATCCAGATGGCCAACAGGCACATGAAAAGATGTTCAACGTCGCTCCTCATCAGGGAAATACAAATCAAAACCACACTCAGATATCACCTCACGCCAGCCAGAGTGGCCAAAATGAACAAATCAGGAGACTATAGATGCTGGCGAGGATGTGGAGAAATGGGAACCCTGTTGCACTGTTGGTGGGAATGCAAATTGGTGCAGCCACTCTGGAAAATAGTGTGGAGGTTCCTCAAAAAATTAAAAATAGACCTACCCTGTGATCCAGCAGTAGCACTGCTAGGTATTTACCCAAGGAATACAGGAGTACTGATGCATAGGGGCACTTGTACCCCAATGTTTATAGCAGCACTTTCAACAATAGCCAAATTATGGAAAGAGCCTAAATGTCCATCAACTGACAAATGGATAAAGAAATTGTGGTTTATGTACACAATGGAATACTACGTGGCAATGAGAAAGAATGAAATATGGCCCTTTTTAGCAACGTGGATGGAACTGGAGAGTGTTATGCTAAGTGAAATAAGTAATACAGAGAAAGACAGATACCATATGTTTTCACTCTTATGTGGATCCTGAGAAACTTAACAGAAACCCAGGGGGGAGGGGAAGGAAAAGAAAAGAGGTTCAAGTGGGAGAGAGCCAAAGCATAAAAGACTCTTAAAAACAGAACAAACTGAGGGTTGATGGGGGGTGGGAGGGAGGGGTGGGTGGGTGATGGGTATTGAGTAGGGCACCTTTTGGGATGAGCACTGGGTGTTGTATGGAAACCAATTTGACAATAAATTTCATATAGTAAAAAAAAAGAAAACAAAATCCATCTATATGCTGTTTACAAGAGACCCACGTTAGACCTAAAGACACCTTAACATTGAAAGTAAGTGGGTGGAGAACCATCTATCATGCTAATGGTCAACAAAAGAAAGTCGGAGTAGGCATACTTATATCAGACAATTTAGACTTTAAAATAAAGACTGTATCAAGAGATGCAGAAGGGTATTATATCATAATCAAGGGGTCTATCAACCAAGAAGACCCAACATTGTAAACATTTATGCGCCAAATGTGGAAGCACCCAAATATATAAATCAATTAATCACAAACATAAAGAAACTCGTCGATAGTAATAACATAATAGAAGGAGACTTCAACATCCCATTCATAGCAATGGACAGATCATCTAATCAAAAAATCAACAAGGAAACAATGGCTTTGAATGACACACTGAACCAGATGGAGTTAACTGATACATTCAGAATATTTCATCCTAAAGCAGCAGAATATACATTCTTCTCCAGTGCATATGGAATATTCTCCAGAATAGACCACATACTGGGACACAAATCAGCCCTCAGCAAGTACAAAAAGATCGAGATCATACCGTGCATATTTTCAGACCACAATGCTATGAAACTCGAAATCAACCACAAGAAAAAATTTGAAAGGTAAAAAATACTTGGAGACTGAAGAACATCCCACTTCTTCTTTTTTAACCAATCTCCAATAACTAGTGTTTTAGGGCTCTATCCTGAACTCTCTTTTGTTTTCATTATCGGTTTTCCTGGGACATTTAGGTGAGTGGCTCTTTTTGCCTAAAATCTACAGTACATTTTCTTTCTTCATCTCTACAAACCATCTTCCAGTCCTTGCCTCTCTCTTTCTCTCTCCTCCACCATTACCCAATTCTCGCTGATTTTAACACTTATTTAACACTACATGTTTCATATTCAATGGAAATTACCCTGGAAGATCTTCCCCAACTTCTCAGTCCACATGATATAATATTTTATTACCCTGTGCTTCTCTTGTATATGTAGTCATTTGTGTATTTGTTTCTTGACCATATACCCCAGTAGACTCAAAGATTCATGTGTTGACTTTGTATTTGTTTTTGCACACATTTCCTCTAGGCTGAATATTGTTCAGATCAATAGTGAGGTTTTAATAAATATTCTTGAATAAAAGAATAAGCAGCGTCAGGCCTATGACTTTGGATAAGTGAATGATGATACTTTAGAGGAATTTAAGAGGGAAGAGTTTGTCAGAGAAGGTGAAGAGTTTAGTTTGAACACATGATGTTCCAAAAGCTTTTGAGTAGGATATTCAAGAAGAAGGGCAGTAGGAGGCTTTGATATGTGGATCTGAAACTGAAGAAGACAGGATGGCTTGAGATTATTGATTTGGAAGTTATCAATACATAGAGGATAAATGAGATAAGGAGGATAAAAAATGGCCCAGGGAGTGTGTGCAGCCTGAAAAAAAAAAAAAAAAAAAAAAAAAAGAAAGACTATACACAGATGCACCCTAGGGGGTGATCTGATCAAAGTCAGCACTTTCCTCTTTATGAGAAGGTTTTCTCAGCTCAACACATTGGGACTGAGAGGCACTGACTTATAGAAATAAAATATTTAATTTTGTAACTTTTCTGAATATGCATTTTTCATATTTCCATATCCTCTATCATGGTTGGAACATTGTCTGTAAAGTAGGAAGACATCTGTCTCTGTGTGCTTATTATTTCTTAAACCATTGTACTTCTTAAAGTCCTCAGATAGCCCTCTAAAAGACTCACAATATCACAGCCTGTATGGTCCTCTGTTTCTTCCCAGCACAACTTTGTCCTCTTTGTCTTCTCCCTCTGTGCTTTTTCATCTGCTTTGACCATGCAGGCCACCTCAGTATTCTCTGAAGATGCCAAGTGCCCCCTGCCTCAAGTACTTACCTTGATGAAGGCATGTTCTCCTGATGTATTTACGCAGCCAGCTCCCTTCTTCATATTTCTGGTCAAATATCACCTTAACTGAATGGCTTTACTTAAATCTCTATCTGAAATAGCAAACTGTCCCCTTTACTCTGCTTTAGATTTCTTTCTCTCCTATTTATTTAATTTGTGTCTCTTCCCTGTCCCTCTCTTCAATATAATAAGGTTAATGAGAACATTAATCCTTAGTGTTTGGCTCATTCTTATAACCTTAACACTTGTAACAGTACTTAACTCTTAAAAGCTACTCCACAATGCTTGTGGAATGAATAAGGGTGTCAAAAAAGATAGAAGAAGATTCAGAAGAGTTTTGGCATAGTGGTTAAGTTCAAGGATTATGGTCTGCCTGCCTGTGTGTGACTCTATCACACTTGTTGTGCAAATTGCTTACTGTCCTTACCACATTTACCTTATATTTCAATTTAAGACCATAATTCCACTGAGTTCATAGTGTTACCATAAGGGTTAAAAAACAGATTGCACAGAAAACCCTTGTTCTATGTGCTTGTTCCAATGCCCTGTACATAGGAAGCCCTTAATAAGCACTTAACCCTTATTATTAACAGCCCAAATCAATGCAGCTTATGGATTTCACCATTTATTTGGGAAATATTTATTGAGTACCACTACATGCTAGACATTTTGCTGGAGACTGAGGTTTACACTGATTAATAGGATACAGATATACCTTAGAAACTATTTCGTGAGATCAGAAATTAAAGATATATTTATCATTTAGATAATTGTGAATCAACCTGCCATTTATTATAAAGTGTCCAATACTAAAATGCTCTTTAGAAGAATAGCATTTTTTTTTTACTTTATACATCTGTAAATAGCAATTCAAATTTCCACCAGGGTTTAGCACGTTGATATTTACTGAAACTCTAACTCTGGGAAAATTCTTCCTTCAGCTCATGTGCTATTGATCCTCAGCTCAATGAAGAGAAACATAAAAATCTTCTAATAATTATACTCCCACTCCAAAATCTGTGGTTTACAAGCATGGGAAATAGTCAATGATAGATTCAAGATACTGCCCCTTTATCATTTATCTTAATTTAAATGTTATCCATCTTTGCATTTTTATTCCTTGTGAATTGAGGAAGCAATGAGAAAATGTGGCTTATGGCTTAAAATAACATGTATATAGGTATTCAAAAACGTTTTTTGCTCTGCCAATCCTTACCACTCACCCTAAGCATGTGTTCAGGTAAGCACCATTCAACATTTCTTGGTGACCATGTCTTCTTAAGAATTTCCTTTATTTGTGTGTGTGTGTGTGTGTGTGTGTGTGTGTGTGTGTGTGTGTGTGTGCATTCTCTCAAAAACTCCTTTAAAGATCCTGTGTCATGTTGCCTAAATCCTTGCTTGTCACCTTGTGGGTCATGTTCATTTGTTGGTTGCTGAATGATATTTTTCTGTTTTTAGAAGCATATCATTTAATCTGAATTTCCTCAACATTAAAAAAATAATTTGTAAGAAGCAAGATGAAGGCCTCTCTTCAAATCAGTTCTGATGTGTTCTCCAGGAAATTAACAATCCATCTGGTCTTATGAGTAGCTAGTATAATTTAGGCAGTATTAAAGAGTCTCCTCTTCTTATCCCATTCCTCCAAACAAAAACATTCCTAACAATTGCTAGCCAGAGTGCAAAATACACATTTACATATAATTCTTTTGGATCCTGAAAGTTCTTAATCCTTTCAGAGTCTTGTGTTCAAATAAAAGTAATAATGAAGGGAATGTAAGCTCTATCTTTTATTACTCTGTCATTCTAGTAACTTCAGAAATATCATGTGTGTGCCTACAGGGGTGGGAGATAGTGTCTTGGTATGTGGGGAGGGGACATTGTAAAAAAGGGAAGAGACATTGCAGAAGGGACTTATGAGAATGACAAAGATAAAAATCATGTATTTTACACTTTCTCCTAGAAACTTCCATGAGAAAGTTGATTTAGATCAGTGAACTAGAATGTAGTAAAATTCTCAAATTTCAGAACAAAAGGAGTATTTTTGAATTAATTGGGTTTTTATTGTCACTTGTACTTTTACTAATGGGAGGACAGAATATTTGATAAAAATAATTTAGTCTTATTAAGTTCTTCCTTTGATATCAGAAACCTTTAATTTCAAAAAATATTTCCTATTAAGTTTGTGAGTCAGTTACCAACCTTCCACTGAACCCGTTATTAGTGATATGGAAACTTAGGATGTTACCAGTATGTGCTTATAAATGAGCTGTTCTAAATAGTGCCATACTTTTGCAATAGTTTTAGCCCAAGATGTACTTCTACTTTCGTTGTTAATTTATTTTTGCTCCAGTAGGCTTCAGCTTGCCCCCGAAGAGTTTTTGAGCTAAGCCTCACAATTTTTTTAAAATTTTTAATATTTAGGTATTTTTGAGAGACAGAGAGAGAGAAAGAATGTGAGTGGGGTAGGAGCAGAGATAGGGAGACACGAAATCCAAAGCAGCCTCCATGCTGCAGAGAGCCCAACACAGGGCTCAAACCCACAAACCATGAGATCATGACCTGAGCTGAACTCAGATGCTTTACCAGTTGAGCCACCCAGGGATCCTGTGGTTGTTTTTAATGAAAAAGCATATTACCATTGGCAAACCAGGTATAATGCTCATGACTGAAGGAATTATGAAACTCCTAGGGATGAGCTGGGAGTTTTAATCCTCTGCTTAAATCAAGCAGAGAAATTAGATTCAGTGCTGAGGGAGGGGAACGCTGTTTACCATTGCACATCTCTTTGGTGCTGATGCAAACCAGTCTCCATACCAGATGAAAAAGGCAGGCTTCTCCTAGTCAACAAAGCTTACAATCTTGTGCTGAAATAAAACAAATAAGCCATCCATTAGCATACAATATTTCAAGCTTTCTGAGAGAGACCAAAGAAGACACCAGAGAGAACTTTCAGCTGTATCTTGAATGTTGTTCAAGAAGTTGGGAGCAAAAGATGGACATTCTGGGAAGAAGGATGCATGTGCCCAGTAGAAGCCATGAGAAGTAACCTCAGATGTCTCCTAAGGCAAGATCAGAAGGATGGCGAAGAGTGCTGAGAAATAGGGCAGGAGACGCAGGGTTTTTTTTAAAAGCATGGTTGGGTATGGACTTCATTTTGTAGATCATAGAAACTGCTGAAGTTTTATAAAGATAATTCGAAGTGCATTTTGAAATATAGGTTAATGTCAGAATGATATTGCTGTAATCAAGGCAAGAAATCAAGATGAAACTGATGAAGTTGGTTGCTAGTCAGAATTGAGAAGACGGGAGGAATTTCCAAGTTGCTTTGGGTAACTGATTGGCTAGAGAATGAAAGGAAGGTTTCTTGCTTGACAACCAGTTCTATGGTAGTGTTATGTTGACAGAGCGTATGGAGGGAGAAAATATATAACAGGGAAAGAGAATTTGTAGCTTAAGCACTTTTAACCTGAGGTTAGTAGGATAGATGGATAAAAACATATTGTAGGAAATTAATAACAATGATTAGTAGCTTTATAAGGTGATCTTGTCAAGAGATACAGGGTATTTGAAGTTGTCAGGAATAGGAATGAGATAACACAGAGCATGAGTGAAATGAGACTAGAAATGGAGGAAGTAGGGAACACTGAAGCGCATGGAAACTTAAGGGCCTGTCAGATAAGGCCAATCTCCAAAAGAGAAACAGGGTGCCTTCAGTAAGTGAGTAGAGAACCACAGAATGTTGCATTATCCTAGCTAAGGGAGGAAAAACCTTAAAAAATGTGGGAATGGTCAGTACTGCCAAAGGTATCTTTGGGAGCAAGGAAAATGAGGGCTTAAAAGTTGACCCTTGAGTTTGGTAATTAAGAGATGATTAGTGATTTTAACAAAAGCAATTTTATTTTGGATATTAACCCTATATCAGATATATCATTTGCAAATATCTTCTCCCATTCAATAGGTTGCCTTTTCAGTTTGTTCATGGCTTCCTTTGTTGTGCAAAAGCTTTTTATTTTGGTGTATTCCCAATAGTTTATTTTTGTTTTTGTTTCCCTTGCCTGAAGATACATATCCATAAAAATCTTGCTAAGGCCAATGTCCAAACGATTACTGCCTGTGTTTTTTTTTTTTTTTTGAGAAGTTCTATAGTTTCAGGTCTCATATTTAGGTCATTAGTCCATTTGGGTTTATTTTTGTGTACATTGTAAGTAGTCCGGTTTCATTCTTTTGCAGGTACCTGTCCAGTTTTCTGTGCACCCATGTATTGAAGAGACTTTTTTTCCTCCATTGTATAATTTTGTCTTATTTGTCATGGATTAACTGACCATATAAGGATGGGTTTGTTCCTGGGCTCTCTATTCTGTTCTCCTGATCTAGGTTTCTATTTTAGTACCAACACCATTCTGTTTTGATAACTACACCTTTGTAGTGTATCTTGAGATTTGGGATTGTGTGAACAAGAGTAAATTTTAATGGTGAAGAAGTGACTGGGAATTGTGGAAATTGAACAGCAGATGCATATTATTCCTTATAAATTGTGAGTCTAAAAGACATAGGAAACTAAAAAAAAAGTTGTGATTTAAAAGAGTGGGCAAGGCAAAAAATGTGTTCTAAATCTTATTTTTCATCTTTCTTTTTTCCAATGAAAGATTAATAAAAGAACCTAGCTTAGAAGAAAAACAGTAAAGAAATAAATTGTATGTGATATCAATTTTCACAAGTGATTTTATAAAATTAATAAAAGAGATTTAATGTCAATAGAAGCAGAGGGGTATCTCAGAATAAAGGTGATCCTTGATATTAAATACTTTATGAAAAACTTTATTTCTTTTCTATTATGATGTTGATCAGTAAAAACTTGATTGTTGAGGATAACTATTGATGTAGATAAAAGGCAAAGGTCTATTCTTGAATAGGAAAAGGGCCATTTCTTTCCTGAAAGCAGCATGGGGTGAAATAATGATGTTTGAGGAGTGTATCATTTTTTTGAAAAAGGTAAGAGGCAGAAAGCTGAGAAAATAAATTCTAGATGATCTTGGTTTTCTCTACCAAATAAGAGGCAAATATATACCAAGGATAAGTAGGGAAATATTTAATACTGGTTTCAAATGAATAAGTGAAGTTTTCAGACACATACTCTGGAAATAAAAAAAGAATGCCAATAAAAGGCATTCCCAGCTATGTACCAACCTAAATGGCCTTGTTAAAATCGGAAGTCATATCTTTGTAAAAGCCCCACACGTCATGATTTTGTGATTTTTCTCTAGGACTGTTCAGCATGTAGAAATGAACAGTGTGGATGACTGTGCTTATCCAGGGCTAAGTGTTGACAGGGCAGGGTAGAGGAATTGTCAGCCTTACGGGCTTGAGCTGCTGCTGACAGAAAGACTTCACTTACTGATCAAGGATTCTTGGCTGCATAAGGAAGAAGGTAAGACCAGAAGAAACCCCACACAGAGACCTGGAGAGCCAAGAAGGGTAACACTCGATGCTTCTGGAAGTATAAATGTGCTCAGAAGAGAGGGAAAGAAGCCAGCACTTCTTTGACATGTGCTAGGACTGACAGACTCGGAGCTATTGTAAGTGCTGATTAGTTGAGAGACGTAAAAGAGACAATAAAAATGGCCTTGAGGAAAACAAAATTATTTTACAAAACAAATGAGGATGATTTTCAGTTCATTTAAGTGCAAAATGGTGTTTTTAGGGCAAAGGCAATGATACAGATACAGAGTAAAGAAATAAAGATGGGTGGAAAAATAGATTTGGAAAATATATCAACAAAGGTCTATATATTTAAAGCCTTCGGGGTGGAGGAAACAATCTGGATTATTTTCTTGTAGGCAGTTTCAGAAATTTGAGGAGTTAGGGACATTTTTGAAAAGCTTGTGGAATGTGTGAAGCAAGAAAGGGAAGTGAATTTCCTCACTGTAAGAAAGCAAAAAAATCTATGAAGTTTTCTCCTATCATAGTACAAACAATAAGCTATCAGGAGCAATGTGCAAGAAAATGTTTGTTGCATAGATATATTTATTTCAGACGGAACATCAAGAGTCTGTATTACGTTCTTGGTATAATTTATATTGTGCCTTTCTGTTTTTCTTTTTTCTTAAGGGTTCTAAGAATAAGGTTTTTCCAGAAATGGATGGTTATATACAAAAGAAGTATTAGCTAGTTTGTTCCCTAATGTCAGATTTACAATCATGCGATACATTGAATGGGATAATAATAAATGACTCATGAATGGATCAAATGATGGATCTCCTACTTGACGTGCACATAGTCTTATCCTAGGCCACTGAGCCAGACTTTCAGATGGGCCCTTACCTTTTCATTGCTCTCTGTGGGCCATAGCTCTCGTCAAGCAGTGTCCCTGGACAGCTGGCTCTGCCATGAACCATCTGGAGTTCTTACTCCCTAGTGATGCCCATTACAGAAAAGTTTCAAGTCCTCAACTTCACCTTTAGGGAATCTATATATCATTTAATGAGACATCCGGCAGCACATTTGCAAGATGATGTTGACCATAAGAAAAAAGAGTGTTTGGGAAAATTCTTACAGTTTTATTTTAAGAGAAATTATAACCATATAAAAGCTATTGCTATCAGGAGATTGCTACCTTCCTAACATGCAAACAGCAAACACAAATTGAGCAATTACTATGTGCCAGGTACTGTGCTAAGTGCTTTACATGCGTTATTTCACCACCCCAGCAATTAATTATTTATAATTTATAAGTTAGGAATCTAAGTTTTTATGGGTTAAGTAATTTCCTTAATAAATGAAAAGCAGGCTGTAAAATCAGAACAATTTGTGTACACGCGTTCATTTAACTTTTTGTTTATTGAGGACCTGCTGAGTTTAAGGTATCATTTTAGGTACAAGGAAAAAGAAGGCATGTAAAACATATATTTCCAGTCAAGCAGTTCACACTTTAGCAGACCAAGTAAATATGCCAACCACCTTCTATAATATACCATGGAAAGTTCTAAAATAGAACTCTGTAAACAGTTCTTTTGGGGGTACATAGGAGACCATTTTTTCCTAAGGAAGGAGAGAAAGGTTTCACAGAAGAGGTGAATTTTGAACTTTAAAATATGCTTTAAAGTATGGTTGGATTCCACTACAGAAACTTTTTTGTGTACATGGGAATGAAATGATTCAGCTTGGTCATTTTGTTCTCTACAACTTGAGAAAATTTACCAGGTATCATTTTTAAAATATCTAATGTGTTATGCTTTTCAGGAGGGGGGGTGGTGGTTGGTGAATAATAAAAAACAGAGGAAAGGAGGGAAAGAAAAGAGAGAAAGAAAAAAAAAGTGGAGCCAGAAATCAGGAGAGGAGAGAGAAATTTAGTTGTAGGGATGCATAAAATAGAGATAAAAGCTAAAAAAGGATTAGAAATGAAATTTGAAGTGATTGAGAAGAAACACAAGCCAAGAGAGGATCAGAGGACTATGGGTGAAATAAAAGACAGGGAGTCACAGAGAAGGAAACAAAGGAGAGATTTGGGTAAGAAGACAAAAACAATTGTAGAAGATATTATGGCACGGTTGGTTATTTTAGGCTCTTATAATAAAAATACAATAACATGATAATCTTCATGGTAAATTTTCTCAGAAAAAAATTGAAAATACTTGTTAAGAGTAGTTACAACGAAGAAGGCTGAGAGCATGCATTTGCCTTCCATGCCCATATCAACAAGATCTCCAAATATAGGAGATAAAGTCAGAGAGAGTCTTCAGCAGTAGCTTTCAAGTATCTTATTGTCTTGCTATGTGCCTGAATCATAATTTAAAAACAAAAACCAGTGATGTTGATTCTGGAGCCCATCCACCAAAAATAGTTTTCACTTTTCACGGAGAAGAAATGGCTTTGGTTTCGTATTTTAAACAGGGAACTCCGTTCATATACGACTTTCATATATGATTTATCAACGTATGATTTTTTAAATCCTGAGGTTCTAAGTCTTTTACAAATTGGCAGATCGATGTGCTTTCAGAAAGTAGAAGGCATCTTTAAGGAAGCGGTGATCCAAGGTTTTGGTGCTTTGTGAAAACTCCATTTCTGTTTCTATAGAAATGTTTGCGTTTCAATTCTACTCCCACCCACTGTTTTTTTGTTGGTGGTGGTGCTGTTCTGATGTTTTTAAGGGTGTGTGTGTGTGTGTGTGTGTGTGTGTGTGCGCGCGTGCGCGTTCATGTGTTTATGGTTTATGTTGTTGTTGTCGTTATTGTTCTAATAGAAAGACTTTGGGGTGTGGTAGACTTTTCTGACTCTATCGCTATAAACTCTTGCAACACATAACAAACAACCGATCAGAGAAATGGCAAACATTGTCTGTATTCTCTGTGCACTTGGCAGGGATTTTTCATATTGTACGTTATTGGCTCTGCTGTGTGATAGCACAACAGAGCCTTTGTAATGCTCTCGGCAGAGCTATTTATATGCTGCGACTCTACTAAGTATCCTTCCCTCTGCTGGTGTTCTTCCACAGACTCAAAGAGAGAGTGATTCGCCCGAATAAAAGAAGTATAGATTGACATTGCTTAGAGCACAGGATGCTGCAAAGGCAAAATAAGTCTTTATATAGCTCACATTAAGTATTATTATATTCAATTGAATGGCAAAATGAAAGTTAGCCCAAAATGAAGTAAAAAGAGGTTTCTTTGTGGCAGCTCAGGATAATTAGAATCTGGTTGGCATGCACCTGTGTTTGATGCTCCAAATATGTGTGTCAAAGGGCCCTGGACCCCAGGGTCATCTGGCTTTTAGTGATTTCCTTCAGCAACTGTTAGCATCAAAACTTAAAAAGATGAATGCCAAAAGGCTCCCTGTCACCTGTAGTCACTTTTTGAAATGGATTACTGAAAATTTAAATGACTTGGCTATACACACTACCCAATAAATAGAATAAATGTAGAATCCAACAGCAACAAAAAGGGAACAAATGTTATTTTATTTTTATTTTTTTTAACATCCAAAATAGTCACTAACAATCTGAAGCTGATGTTAAATCATCTAGGAAAATACAGTTGTAATTTTCTTTCATATCCTGTTTTGGTTGACAGTGAATCACTTATATTTGAGGCGTTAGCTCCTTCTCAAAATTAACCTCAATCGTTTATGTTTTTCTGAACGTATTTAAAATTTGTCATTGTCATTATGCTGGTACTTTTCTAAGGACATTGGGCTGAGATGACATTCTTGCATTAGCTGGACATGGGATGTGTTCTCTGTTATCAAATTCAACCAACAAGGGCTTGCCTGCAATCTGACATTTGTATTCATATTAAAAGGTCTGATATTTGGATTCACTCATATTCAGTCATGACATGTTCAGCAGCATGACTTTAAAAATAGCATAAAATGCATAAAAATAATAAGGGAAAGAGATACTAGCAGAATGTGATGCACCAGTTAATGTCACACTAACCCGAGGATATAGGAAATGTCAATTCTCAGTGGTTAAGGCAGACCACAGATGTGTGTGCAGTCCCAGGAAAAAGTGATTATGTAAAAGACTGATGATCTTTTATTTGCTATTTGTTCGTTTCTTGGTTAACTGTGTAAAAGATCAGGGAGACACAGAGTAACTTTCTGGTCCTTACTAGCACAATAAGGTGAATTCTAGAAGGAAAAAAGAAAAAAATATCAGCTTTCAGTTTTTAAAAATAAAGCCTTGTTATGTACTTGCTTAACATTATTTTGATGAAAAAAGAGCAGGTACTTTGTTCTCCTGACGGTATAGTTCTATATATTACTTGCTTGGGGAGTTTTCAAAGGTCTCCAACAACCATATTTCAATTGTTATCTGACTTGTTTTCTCCATGTAGGGTATAAGCACAAAAACTTTACTTAGATTTATTATTTAAGAAATAAATAGATATTATATGAAATCTTGCTGAGTTAGCCAAAAAAACTGAAGACCTGAAATGGTTTGTATTCCAACTTTCAAATTTAATGAGTGTGATAAAATACATATTCTAACAAAATTTTGTTGAGTAAGAGGAAGTTGACTGATTGGAAATACAGAGGATTTAGGTAGGTATAAGATGACTATTCTTAAAATCAGCTTCCTAAGAAAGAAAGAAAGAAAGAAAGAAAGAAAGAAAGAAAGAAAGAAAGAAAGAAAGAAAATTAGGTTCCTAATTTGATTCCTCAAGAGGTTTTAGAATTTTTCCCCTGAAAAATAACTATGCTAGATCTTTAAAAGTATGGTACGGCCTTTGAAAACACCATTATATCTGCCAAATAGAGTATATAGAGCTTAGCTATCCTTGAATGACTTCTCAGTAGAAATTCAGGCAGAGAAATGTCTAAAACAGTTTCTCCCAATAGTGTATCTTGTGAAATAGTAGGCCATTTAAATATTTGGAAGAAAAAATGGATTCTCTTGTCAAATAGATGTCGGAAGCTATGCGTGTTTTTAACCCTCTCTCAAATCTCAAAAGCATATTAATATATCAAGCCCTTTGAGAAGTGCTACAATTAATAAAACTGTTTACCCTTGCCTGACACAGCATTTTAAAATGTATTTGACCATGAAGTCACGTTATTACATAGTACCCAGGGAAACTAGCATTTCAGATGACACAGTTTAGGCATATCAATTGACAGTGGAGAAAAGTAACTACATTTTGAGAATAAATTGAGCTCCAAGTATTAAGTAATGTAAAATATTATCTTCCTTAACAATCACTGTAAAGGTACTTGGCAGGTATCATCTTCATTTGAAAAATGAGAAAACTCAGGTTCAGGCAGATTGAGTTCCCTGCTCTGATGACAGAAAGCATAGGAGAGCTGGGCCAGAAGTCAAACCCAGGTCTATGTGATTTTAAAGCTCAGGATTAGTTCTGTGTTCTGTTATGTCATAAAAATGTTTTGCTCCACAGTTAAGCCTATTCCCTAATTTTTGTTTCTCTCTGTGGATCAGAAAGAGCATAAACGACTCTTTCAAAAAGTCGAAAGTAATCAATGACCACATTTATTATGGAGTTGCTATCGAGATCACGCTACTTTTACTTTTCAGGACACACAAACAGGTACTTAAATGACAATAAGAAATTGGATTTGTTAAGAGGCCAGATGAATAGAGCAGAAGCTAAGGGATTTAAGTGCTTCCAACAAGGTGAGATAAATATGTTCCTTACTTCCTCTTCTCCTGGCATAGATTACAGGGGCCATTATTATAGCACCCCCTTTCACCTTTCCCATTGCTTAACTCTTCCTACATCTTTAGCGAGTTAGCAAAACACGACCCCCGCGCCCCCGCTTTTTTTTTTAAAATAAGTTTATTTATTTATTTTGAGAGTGAGACCAAGCAGGCACAAGCAGCTGAGGGGCAGAGAGAAAGAGAATCCCAAGCAGACTCTGCGCCAACAGCATAGCACTGACAGAAGCAGATTCAGGGCTTGAACTCATGAACCCCTAGATCGTGACCAGAGCCGAAATCCAGAGTTGAAAACTTAATCGACTGAGACTCCACCCCCACTTTTTTTCAATAACTCTCCACCCACTCCATGCATGTGCATGAAGAGCTAAGGCAGAGCATAAATAAATCATCTGTACAAGGTGGCTGATCTGAGGTTACATGCTCTTCTCCTGTAGGAGACCATTTCTTATTTTCTTTTCTCTGCTCAAACTTCTTACCCAGCTCCATATCATCATCCTCTGCCGACGACCTTGCTACCTATTTCACAGGTAACAGAAAAACAGAAGCAGAGAAAACACACAGAGAAAACAGAAGCAGGTGAGACTCAGAAAAGAACTTGCGTATACTTCCACATCTTTCAATCTCCTTACACATGTGTCTGTGTTCTGCCCTCTCTTGGTTATCATGGAATAACTGCTTAATCCTTATTTTCATCCTTATTTCAATCTCTTTCCTTAACAGTAAAGTTCCTCAAAAATCTTAGGTACTTATTAGTAAGAACTCTCTGCCCAACCTCTCTTGAACCCATTCTAATCAGGCTTTGTTCCTATCAATCCACTGAAATGCTGTTGTCACAGGCACTAGTGACCTCCATGTTGCAAACTGTAATGATTGCTTTACAACTTTGTAGCAGCATTTCTGACATAACTGATCATCCTCTCCTTCTAGAAAAAGCCTCTTTCATTTAGGTTTCAAGACACCATTCTCTTAGTGGTCCTGCTTAGCGGCTGTTCCCTTTAGTCTCCTTGGCTGGTTCTGGAGAGCCATCAGCTTTCTGGACCTCTTTTCATTTTTGTCAACTTTTCCTGCCTGGATTAGCTCATCTAGACTCTTAGTTTTAAACACTACCTATTTGTTGATGACTCTCATATGAATATATCCTTTCCAGACCTCTTTCCCATAAGTCTTCATGTTGGTATCTAACAGTCAAATCAATAATATATAGAATTCCTGAATCAAAATGTTGTATACCTGAAACTAATACAGCATCGTGTTAATTACACTTCAATAAAAATTATTAAAAAATAAATAAAAAGTTACAATGAGAAAGGTGGTGTAAAAAACACTAAAATGATACAGATAAGTCTTATCTCTTCGAAAGAAATTTAAAACACATTAAAAAATTCAAAGTGTCAAAACAGAAATTCTGAATGTCTCCTTTATACTCCCTCCAGTCTTTCCTATCTCAGTAAATAGCAACTCCATCTTTGCATATATTGTTGCTGATTCAGAACACACACTTCATCATGTAGAACAGCAATTCAATGACTCAAGGCATTGTGTACCTTCTGATACTACTGTATTTAATCGACCATCTTTCAATTGTGTAACTTCATCTATTTCTGGGTAATGTATATGGTGAGAATGTGAAACTCATACGCATCAATTCTTTACCTACTTGCTTCATTATGAAGCACATTCCTTAATGATGATGAATGAGACATCCGGTAAGTAACCAGATGATTTTTCTGACACACACATGGTAGATAGATAAGGAAAATCCAAATCCAAGAAAAGTGTTGTTTTGTTGTTTTTTTTTTTTCCTAGTGAGCCAAATCTCTGCTCGCTCCATGATGGAAATAGTTTAACAAACCATCAAGTGAATGATAGATTTTAACATTATATGGCAAAATTTGATGGTTTCAAATTCAACTCTCATGTTGGAATCTTGACACTTAGTGGTAGTAGTAGCCAGATCAATCTGGGTAAAGAAGAGTCCTTTTAATTGGGCTCATATATAGCCTCTGTATTTGTCATACCGGTACCTTGTTTGTGACCACTAGTTATTGTGTATTTATGTGAAAGTGCTGGCTTAAGGGAATTACCGTGAAAAAGAGGGTAATGGCATTCATGAGAGGAGTATCTTGTCTGCCTGATTATTGAGAACCTCTTCCATTGTGGAGGTGAGCATTCAAGAACACAAACATTGAGACCATATTGAGACTATTTCAAGATACCCACCCACATACCTTTGCCTAAACCAGTTAGTTATTGGTCCTCAAATATATTGAATTTCTGACTATTTAACCAAATTTTAGCCACTATCTATGTACTACATAAAGCTTTATATCAGACTCTTTCTCTTTCCAGGTAAAGAGGGCAAAGAGATGTGTCATACAAATTTCTACCTCTTGGATTTTCTTCCCTATCCTTCAGAGGTTGTTCTTAGGCCCTATTCAGGTTGGGATCAGCATATGGTACACTGTAAGACAAATTCAGTTTTTTCCTTTTCAGTTAACAAACATAGGGAACTCCCCTTGAGTCTGTAAGTATGAATTGAAAGATCAGTAGCAACATGGCAGGGATTGTCATGTTGAGAATGGAAGTCAAAATCTTCTGCAACTTACTTGTACATTCAGGCTCTCCTAGTCCTTACAATAAGCAAACTTTCACCTGGAAATCAATGGATATTGATTACATTGGAGTTCATGGCTTTTAATAACACTAAGCATGTCAGAACACATTGTTATCTGTTATTTAAAAATTACGGGTAGAAAAAGTCAAGAGCTATTTCTTTTCAGAAGAAGACATGATTTTACTGTGAACCCCGCCAGACATTGAGCTGATTATCTTTTGTATATAACAAGTCTCAGCAGCCCAGCCCACCTGAGGTTTGAAGAGTACCAGCGGACCCACTGGTTCATAAGGACCTATTGACAGAACCACTTGTATTGAACTTGAAACATTTGAAGATCCTGTTCTTGTTCTGAGTTTCACACAAAGGTGGCTTTGTTAGGGCATCCAGTAATTGGGATAGAAAAGCACATCTAAATGTGGCATATGTAAGCAGCTCTGATATAACACTTTGAAAACACAAATTTCAATGGATATATTGGGAGACAATTTGAGAATAGTGTCTTATAATTACGATTGTGAGAAAAACTGGGTGAACTCTATTTTTCTCTTAAGTCTAGTGATTTGATTGTATAATTTTGCGTAGTAGGGCAATTTTAAGGAATACATGTCACGTTAGAACAGAATTGACTGTACAACGTAACGTGGGAGAGCAATTCCCACAAACAGGAAGATTAGTCAGATATTTGGAGCCCAACAAATGGCAATTTCCCACAGAAAATAGAACAATAAGGACTGAGAATTGAAGCAAGAAAGAGATTTCAGTATCAATGTATTGAGTATTTACTATATCCTAGACTCTATCTATGTTAGATATTTAAAAAAATTCATTATTTCACAGAAGGAGGCTGCTAGTAATGTCAGAATTGTAGAACAGGCATCATATGACCTAGAAAGGATGAAGAATGGTTCCAGAGGAGAGAGTTTTAATTATAGACTATTAAAGGATACTAGCATCATCTAGGTCTCATAAGAGAGTGGGATCCTGACAATAGTATGGCATTTGCAAGGACAAATTAATAGAGAAAGAAATGTGTAAATATAAGATCTGCAGGCGCTCTCCCTTCAAGTCGTTAAAAATTTATTGTTAGAGTTAAGACATTCATAAAACACTACTAGTGGGTGACATGTTATTAATGTCAAATGTGTGTCATGGGTTCTTCAGAATTGGAGCCATGAGAGAAAGCTTTTTGGAGAAGATGTTGATTTTACTGTATCTTAAAAGAAAAAACAGTTTGAGTGTAGATAGAGAAGGGGAAGAGGTCTTTCTCAGGGGAAGGAAGGATAAGGACAAAAGGAGAGGGGTAAATGCATATTAGAACATGATTTCAGGAAGATGAAAATCCAAAGAAAACAGAAAGAAAGCAGAGACAAACCAGAGACATTCAGTGGGAAAAATAATGGTGTGCTTAGAAACATGTTTTCAGTGAAATAGTGAGAATGAATATCAATTCAGCTAATTTGGCTGAGGGTGGTGAAAAACAGAAGCAGTGGAGTTCGACCATGTGTTTCATAAACTTTGATGGAAAAGCTACTGCAGTAGATCAAGGATTCGGAATGTTCAAGCAGTTACTCAAGAGAGATATGTGCATGCTTCAAGACAAACTTAAAAAAAATCTATAAAAATCTTAAATTAGTTTATATTTTTGACCTAAAGATAAACTATACTTATGGGTCAAGAGTATTTTTTGCACTAGGTTGTCTCTGAACTATTTTGCATTTGCTTTTCTGGTTTTTATTCATCAGTAAACTTTTATTTTCTTCCATCATAATTGCATTTATAGACTAAAAAGTGCATTCTTATCCCAAATCTGTAACATTTCAATTCTAAAATAAAATGATAAATTCTTAAAGTTTTCTAATTGGAATGTATTAATGAATATTCCTTCTGCCCAAACCATCTTAATTTGGAAATATTATAATCATCTTTGTCATATTTAGCTTTGTTCTCCAGACCACAGGCTGATATACTAGCCTAGCACATGGTTTAATTAAAAGAAATACCTGTCAATAAAGCTGCCATTTAAAATAATCTTCCGGGGGGCGCCGGGGTGCCTCAGTCAGTTAAGCGTCCGACTTTGGCTCCGGTCATGATCTCACGGTCCCTGAGTTCGAGCCCCGCGTTGGGCTCTGTGCTGACAGCTCAGAGCCTGGAGCCTGTTTCAGATTCTGTATCTCCCTCTCTCTCTGACCCTCCCCCATTCATGCTCTGTCTCTCTCTGTCTCAAAAATAAATAAACGTTAGGGGCGCCTGGGTGGCGCAGTCGGTTAAGCCTCCGACTTCAGCCAGGTCACGATCTCGCGGTCCGTGAGTTCGAGCCCCGCGTCAGGCTCTGGGCCGATGGCTCGGAGCCTGGAGCCTGTTTCCGATTCTGTGTCTCCCTCTCTCTCTGCCCCTCCCCCGTTCATGCTCTGTCTCTCTCTGTCCCAAAAATAAATAAAAAAACGTTGAAAAAAAAAATAAATAAATAAACGTTAAAAAAAAATAATCTTCCCGTATAGCTAGTAAGAATTTGTCATTAATATTTTTGAGGAAAATTTAGTAACACATATCAAATTAAAAATAATCATATCAATTGATCTAGAAACTCTTGATTAAATAATTTAAGAATGAATTTCCTTAGAGTGCTATTTATAGTGGTAAAAAATTAGGAAAACAAATAGGGGAATGGGTAAATAAGTCATGGTAAAATAAGTTAACTTACGCAATGGAATGTTAATCAGCAATTTAAACATTTTTAAAAATCTGTATGACGGTAGGAGTATGCTTAAAGTACAGAGTACAGTGTAGGGAGGGAAAATCAGAAATTAAACATTTAAAAAATGTTTATTTTGAGAGAGAGAGAAAGAGAGAGAGAGAGAGAGAGAGCATGCATGTGTGCAAGTGCACAAGCAGGAGAGGGGTAGGTAGAGAGGGAGAGAGAGAAAATCCCAAACAGGCTCCATGCTGTCAGCACTGAGCCTGATCAAGGTCTTGATCTCACAGTTTGTGAGGTCTCACAAACTGTGAGGTCATGACCTTAGCCAAATTCAAGAATTAGACGCTTAACCAAATGATGACCAGGTACCCCAGTAATTAAACATTTTAATATGAGTTCAGTGGCATGACTATTATGTATATTAGAGAATGTTATCAAAATTAACGAGTTTCTGTTTTTGTTTTTGCTAATTGTGGCTATAAAGATGATTTGAACTTTCCTGTTTGCACCTGCCTACATTTACAAATTCTCTGTAATGAGCATAAATTATTCCTATAATTGAAGAAAATGTAAAAATATATATTTTAAAATGACGAACGCACTATAACATCAAAATTACAAAATTAGAAGGGAGCAAGTTAACTCAAACTCTAAGAAAGCTTACACACAGATGTGACATTGTGAAATTTTCCACTGTAATCTCAACATGTGGAGAGTGACTACAATTAGAAATAAACCAGTGCTTAAGCTTCACTGTGAAACCTTGGAAGGTGCTGATGACACAGGCAAAGGAGAAATCAAATTCTTTTTTTGTGAAGGACATTAGAAGTTTTTTTTTTAAAAGAGGATTTATGTTTGCTACTGAAGCAACTTTGCCACCAGATGCTTCTGTTTAGTTTTTATAAGGACTGTAGTTGTTCACCTCTGAAATATTAACTACTGTTTGGCTAGTATGCAAATGCTAAATCAAACACCTGTTTTCAAGACATGCACAGTTGATAGTCTGCAGGCTCTACTCCATCTGATGCTACATGTTGCATTTTTTGAAGAAGTATTACCTCAAAGAGGAATCTCCACTTGTAAATGATGGGTTAACATGGGGGTTTCTCTTTCTATTCTTATTTTTTTAGTTTTAGAATGCAACCTCTTATTTTTGACTTTTTGCAGTCTTTATATTCAATATTTTTTCTTTTCAAATTTCTACTTAAATTCTAGTTAGTTAACATACAGTGCAATATTGGTTTCAGGAATAGAATTCAGTGATTCATCACTTATATACAACACCCAGTGCTCATCACATTATGTTCAATGTTTATTTCTTGCTTATTGTTCTGTTTTTACCATGTGTTATTTTCAGTTAGAATACATCATGACCACAGGAACCAACAAGCAAGTTTTCTTGGGACTTTATCCTGAGAAATATCTACCTGTTGGGTGGAAAACTTTGCTTCTGTTTGCAGGGCTGTATCCCAGACAAGTTTAGCTAAGATCTCAGCTTTGCTTTCAGGGAAAGGTAGATAGATAGATAGATAGATAGATAATATATTGACAGACAGGAAGATAGATCTTGTGTGTGTATGTGTATAAATACACATACATTTACACACATATAAATATACACTTCAAATCATAGCTATAATGTTTATTTTTCATCTTGAATTAAATAAGTTGCATTAATTTCAAGAGCTTGAATGAATGTGGTTTATGTTTCGGTGTGAAGCAACAAGTGACTTCTCCATTCATCAAAAGTTTGTTGAAAGCGTGGTTAACCAGTAGAACACAAGAACCTGTGGAGCAGACAAAGATTAATTATACCTGTACTCATGCAGCAATGTTTGTGTTCCAAACAAATTATATTTGCTTGTGTTTAAACGATGCATAAATCTGATGCGTGCAGATGAACGTGTGTTCAGGATGGGTGAGCACACTTGTTTGAATGTCATATTTATCCCTGTATTTTGTCAGAAAATTAACTTCTTTGGAGTTTGTGCTTGAGCTGAGCATATGGTTGTTGATCTCTGGAGATGACAGCCTATCTGAGCAATAGCTCCTTATGGCTCCAGCTCTCCTCGGCTGGCAGATGCTTTGGGCTTTTCTACAATTAAGTGGAGATCATCACTGTTTTCTTTGAGCACTGCTGTGCCTTGTACTCTGAAGTGTTTTGTTAATCACTGTCTGCCTTCGACAGAAGCTGCCAAAGCTCTCATTAAGTTTGAATTTTGAGATGTCATGCTCGAATGATGGAATTTCATCCTTTTTCTGCATGAATGGAATTGGCTATGGAAAGGTGCCAGAAAAAAAATCATGTCACTAAAGTATACTTGCTTTATATTTTGGGGATGAAACAAAAGGCAGTTGGGGGAGGAGGAGCTCCCAATAATTTGTCAATTCTGCAGCCTATAGTTTCCTAGGTGATATGATTGTTAAGTGCTCACCCTTATTAATAGGAACAGTTCCCTTACAGCATATATCAAGAGTCAGTCATTTCCTTTTTCACAAAGTGAACTTTAAATCTCTTCTCTTACTTGCCCCAAGACCTTTCGTGGCATTTGATATCGACTCTCAGTATGTTGAAATGTAAGTAGTATGCAAGTTGCCCAGAACTAAAGCTATTTCTTTAATAACCTGTCTGTCTAATTGGGGGCAGAAGAAGATATTTGGTAGTACAGGGGAAAAAAGCCATTTTTGCCCTTCAAAGTAATTGCTTGCAATTGTATAGACTGGAAACTCAATGCATCTGTTGACTATTTAATGATTTGCTGCAGGAAACTAAGTGTTATGGGAAATATGGTTTGAAAAGACATTATCCTTTTCTCTTGGTGAATCTAATTGTTTCATGTGAATGACTAAAAGTAGAAAACAAGCCTTGAAGAAAAAAATACTTAGAGTAATTAGCTCTAATGCCTAATCACTGGAGTCGTAAGTATTTGGAAATTTATTAACTGATCTATAAAGTCCTACACTTGCAAAGCCTGACATCTACTTGTCCGCAAACTTCAAAAGCAACATTATTTTTGTGTCTGCTTTGTCTGTAGCTCAAATCCTTTTACTCAATAACATATGCGATGATGGTTATTTCATTGAAATGTTTTAATGGTCACAAACAAAATAAAATTCAAACGTGTCACTTACCAGTAGGAAGAACTGGCTACTTTGACTACAATAACTTTAGCATCTTTGCTTCTTTATAAATAAAACCTGCATTTTCCATACGGCCAGGAGTAGACTTCAGAACACACAGGGTAAGAACAGTGTCCATCACTTTTAGACCATTTTAATGACTATGCATGTTGAAAGTGGCTGAGTAAAATGATGGTTGAGAGTTCTGAAGCATAATGTTAGTTAATGCTTTTTTATAGCTCTCTAATGACAGGGAGATTATTAATTTCTATGTTCTAGGAACAATTGAAGGACACAATCTAGGTACCTTGCTCTATAGTAGTAGGCGAGTACCATATGAGCTGAGATAGGAACTGGAAGGAAACAGACAAGTTTATATTGATAAAAACTCCAATCTTAATCTTCTGTCCCCTGTTTAGACAAAGAAGATCACTCATTTGACATAATTTGATTTGTGCAATGAGATCCTGTTGTCCAGCATCCCTCTCCCACCTGGGTTTTAAGAACTGCCTTTAGAAGGAAAAAGGATATTCTGTTGAAATAAACACAGGACTGTAAGATCAGGCCACTGTTCATAGGTGTGAGCCCTATGGGCCATAGGGAAGCCACAAAACTTGTCAAACCTCATTAACTCTTTGGCCTATAAGCCTCAAAGTGGCATTCTAAGTATAACAGAAGTTGAATGTAGATCACTGAAAACAACACACTGTATAAAGGTAAGGCAACATAGCTCCAACATTTAACTTCAAAACCTAGTACTTTCTTCACAGACTCCCTTTCTCTAGACTCAAGGTTTAAGAAGGATCTAATGTCCAAAATCAGCCAAAAAGGTATTCTTCTAGTGGCATTTTCTATAGTGGTATAATAGAGAACTTAGTAAAGCTAGGTCTCAGGAAATATATTACTTATACATTTTTAGGTATGCTTTTGAAGCCTATATTCTTGACTTATGATAGTTATTTAAATACATTTCAATCATATTTATTCTTCTCTGGTATTATCCTAAGTAAGTCATTTCCTGTGTGTTAAATAAAGTCAATTATTAACATTTATTTTTGTTAAGGAGCTCCTGGGTGGCTCAGTCAGTTAAGCTTTCGACTCTGGATTTCAGCTCAGGTTTGTGAGTTCTCATGGTTTGTGAGTTCAAGCCCCATGTTTGACAGTGCAGAGCCTGCTTGCTGTTCTCTCTCTCCTTCCCTCTCTCTGCCCTTCCTCTGCTCACACACACATGCTGTCTCTCTCTCAAAGTAAATATTTAAAGCGGAAAATTCTTTTACTTTTATTCAAAAATTACTTTATCTACTTTCATAAAGGTGCATAAGACAGCAAGGTAAGCTTTTTTGTAGTGTTAAGTGTAGTTAAAAAAAATAAAAGTAGTAACTTCTCACTGTAGAAGTTACAGAAGGTAAGTAAACAGAAAAATTCAGAGGGAATAAAACCAACACAATACCATTACATAGAGATAACCCCTCAAAGATTCAGGTATAGGTCCTTTATCTTATGTTTTTGTTTTAGGTCATTGTAGCCATCCCAAATGTTACACAACATTGACTCCTGTGCTCTCTATTCAATGTCTTATGATTCCATGTGAATTCCTTAAGACTCTAAAATATCTTTATATATACGTAATTTTCACATATGTGGTTTTATTATATGTATGGCATAGATAGTATAAATATTTGTTATATATTTTTTAACATTCTGCAAATCTCAGCAGTCTTTTTCCAATGTTTTGCAGATCTGTATAAAATGTACTAAATATTTTTGTGTATAAAATTTTGTCTGAATTTGGCATCTTTGTCTTATTTTAGATTTTGAGAAATAATAAATTCCTTACTTATATAGCCAAATTCCTTATTTCAGATTTTGATTTAAAGCAGGAAGGACAGCCATTTTTCCATCAATAGTAGAATTCTGTCTCAATGAACTTCTGATTAGAGAGTGAAAATATTGTAAAGTTTTTAACTTTCTTATCACACATACATTGCAAAATGGAAAAAGAAATATTTTGCATAACAATATCTAATGCCTTTCTGGAAGAAGCTCTAGATAACCATGTTGAAATACATATCTGTTAGCAATACCCTCAGTGTTTTGAATGATAGCAGAGAAGGCAGAAAATCTTCCCCACCAAAGCCACATTCTCTTTCAGATATTCTCTGATACTAGCATCCTTATCTTTTTAGTGCTTTTCCTCTTTTCTCCTCTTTAAAGAATTAAGCCATGTTAAGCATTTGCAGAGTATGTAGCATATAACAAATGCTCAATAAAGCAGGATTTTTTTTCTGTTACTAAAAATTGGCAGAGCGATGATATAACTCTAGTAAAACCATGAAGGGTCTATAATGAATTTCCAATACATATTAAGATTTCACTAGTTGGAGGAGAGGAAAAAAAATCCTAAAATTGAGGAAACTCTTCCCCAGAGAGAACAAATCTGTTCTTAAAGACATCACTTTCTGGAGACATGCATCCATTTTTTTCCTGCCACAATTCTGGAGAATTTTTCTGGAGCATACACCACTCAAATAGATATCAGAGGTTACAGTAACATTTTAATTATTGGGGAAAAAGCAACAAAAATAAAAGATTTTAAGATAGATTGCTGTCTTTGTACATATGTTTTTGTCTTTTTTTTTACAGAACATTTTTTTATCTATAATTAAATGTCACCAGTATGAACTAAGTGCCAAAAAAACTTTGAAGTATTAAAAATAACTTTTGAAAAATACTTGGATTCATTTAAAATATAAAACAAATTTAAATCATACTCATATTTTAATGTCACATGTATTTTTGAGTATTTCAAAATAGTCCATTTTGAAAACAAAATGTGTTGCTTATTTGAGGAAAGATCTTTTGCCAGCCAGCGTATCACAGGTATGATGGGATGACCTGTGGTCTGTTGGAAATAGTTCTGTTTCCTTGTCTCTAAAAAGAGACCGTTGGATAACCGGTGTAAGAAAACTTAATTCTCTGTTGTAAAATCAGTAGTATTATACCTAATTTACAATAATTCATTCTATGTTAATCATTAGACAGAAATATATGTAATCATCAATAGGCATTTTTCAAGCCTAATTATTAGCAAATTATTACTGGTATCACATTATACACAGTATACATAGTATTTTTTTTAATGTTTATTTATTTTTGAGAGAGAGCGCGCGCGAGAGAGAGTGAGCATGAGCAGGGGAAAGAGAGAGGGAGACACAGAATCCAAAGCAAGCTCCAGGTTCTGAGCTGTCAGCACAGAGCCCGAAGCGGGGCTTGAACTCACAAACCGCAAGATCATGACCTGAGCCAAAGTCAGATGCTTAACTGACTGAGCCACCCAGGCGCCCCCACAGTATACATATTAAACCCTAATCTTCAATAGAAATGGCAATGAAAGTAGATTGAGTTGTAATACCAATATTCTCAATAAAATGAAGTCCTACTGATTAAAAGTTAACAGAATAAAGTATTTTGGATATTCTAACAGGCATATTTAAAAAATATTCTTCCCCTAACAACAATGGATTTTACTTATGCATATTGTCAAAAACTAATCTCTTCTGGTAATACTTCCCAGAATAATACTTTTTTATAACCAGGAAATTGGGTGTGCTCTCTAAAGATCTCTTCATAATCATCTCCCTTCAAAATGAGCCTGAATTTTTTAATGTTGAGGAATGTAAAACACAGCCTATCATTTATATATTCTTGGACTGATGGGTAAGGCTTATTTTTATTTTTGTTTTACTTCTCTCTCTTTCTCTCTTGTTCTCTAAGACGTTTTATTTTTTAGAAGACAGTGCTACATTTGGTACAATTGCTGAACCTGTATTAATATATCATGGTCACCCCAAATCCCTAATTTCCATTACGGTTCTTTCTTGGTGGACTTGCGCAAATGTCTAATGACATGTATTCAACAATGTAGTATCAAATACTGTATTTTCACTATGCTATCTCTTCTTAAATACATGTAAGTATATTGTAACGAATATAGATTAAGACATTTTTTCGGTTTTTAAAATATGTCTTCTCTGAGTGGTGATTCTATTCTTCTCTACATATTGCCTTAGCTGGGCTCCTAGAATCATTTCTCTATCCTCCTTTCCCTTTTTCCCCTTGCACACCCCATGATAGGATGAGGGCACAAGTGCTATTGCAAGCAATATTTCTTTACCAGGAATCAACTTCCAAGCAACAATTTTTATTTTCTGGCTTATATCATTTAATGGTTTTCTCTCTAATTGTTATTTGAATTATTTCCAAGAAGAAAACCTTTATACAACATATTCTACCCTCAAGGAGTTGACATCTGAAATAGAAAAAGAAAAAAATAAGCTTCTACAGAAATATAATGGCAACCTCAAAATTTAATGTGCTTTTATCTTTTGTATTCTAGAACACATAACCTTCTCCCTAGTCATCAAATGTCTAAATAAGCATGTGCTATAAGGAAATGTAATGAGAAACATTTAGTAGGTATTTATCTTCTGACACTTAAAAATAGGATTACAGATCCAGTCACTAGCTTTGCAATCAAGGCAGTTGTCTTGAGTGATAATTTTCTAAATTATCTCATATTTTATGTAGTATGATCCTGGAGGATCTTTGTCATGGAGTTCTTATAGTACATAAAGAAAATAACCCATTTGCCAGTTAGTGCTTCCTAGGAATTTGGAGTAGCAAAAAAAGAGGATTTGAAATAGTAGAAATCTTTTCTTTTCTACTTGAATGTGGCATTATTAGAAGCTGTGAACAAAAGAAACAACAACAACAAAAAGAACCAGCCAGAGTGTCTCTTGTCTCAGATTTAGAGAAGGGGAAGGCAGGGACTCAGTTACATCAAGATAGCAGTTCCTGGTGGCCACATAGCAAGACTTGAGCTTAGCTAGCAGGACAGAGATAAGACCAAGAACTAGATGACAGTCAGTCTAGAGAGTTTTCCAGAGGGGCTGTGGTGAATTGAATGATTCCTCCTAACATAGCACTAGCTTTTCTCATAGAAGTATATATTTGCACTCTCTAATGCAGATGATATACCTCCTCGCCAATGATTTTGCCTTGACCATACAATTTTTTGGCCAGTGGGCTCTGGGAAGAACTGGCAGTGTGCTATTTCTGAGCCAGTGTCTGAAGAAGTATTGCGTGTTTCTGTTGGCCTCTCTTGCTCTTCGGCTCGCTCTCTCTTTTTAAGTTTGTTTGTTTGTTTGTTTGTTTAGAGAGAATGAGCAGGGGAGGAAAAGAGACAGTGCGAGACAGAATCCCAAGCAGGCTCTGCCCTGTCAGCATGGAGCCCAGTGCGGGGCTTGGCTTGTACTTATGAACCCATGAGATCATGACCTGAGCTGAAATCAAGAGTTGGACGCTCAACCAACTGAGCCACCCAGGTGCCCCAACTCTTCTGCTATCTATCATGGAATGAGCCTACTGTAGATAGTGTCTAATTCTCAGAAAATAAGCAAATGAAAAACACGCAAAAAATTCTGAACCAGATCTGTAACCTAAAGGATAGCCTCTCAGCCCAAACCATGAACCTATGAGCAAGAAAAATAAATGTTTGTTTTTGCGGGGTACTGAAGTGTGGGAGAGTTTTATATGCAACATTATTACAGGAGAAACCTGACTTATACAGAGGGTCACCAGAAGGACTTTGATGCCGGATGGCTACAGATAGCCTGTTGAAGACTAAATGAAATAATTCTTGTACCACCAGCAGAAGCCTAGATGAAACCTAACCAGTACATGAATGCTGCCCTTTCCAAGGAGACTGAGGTAAGATTAGATTATGCCATCCAAGTCCTCCCCATCCAAGGCAGCTGGGCAAGCAGTACCTATATAACCTTAGGGACTGGAGGTGACAGGGGACATTTCACCTGATTGCTTGACCCTTCCCTGTTTCCATAAGGTTATAGACTCTTCTACTGCACTTGGACTTCACCTTGACTTCACCTTACAAAGAAAAGCATGGAATGGAGAGTTTGAGAAACTGAGAATTGTTATTCAAGGCAATAAATACTTCTTAAAAAGACTATATCATTACTTAGTTTAGACTTTAAAAATCGGCCTTTTTTAAAAATACCAGCTTTTACTTTTACTTTTATTTTTTAAACATTTTTTTAAATTTGAGTAGAGTTGACACACACAGTTATGTTAGTTTCCAGTGTACAGCATAGTGATTTCACAAGTTTATACATTGTGCTTTGCTCACCATAGGTGTAGCTATATATGTCACCATGCAATGCTATTACAATATCATTGGCCATATTCCTTATGTGGTGCTTTTCATTCCTGTGACTTATTCATTCCATAACTGGAAGCCTGTATCTCTCACTCCCCTTCATCCATTTTTCTATCTCCCAACCATGTGGCAACCATCAATTTATTCTTTGTATTTATGCAGCCTTTCAATTTTCTTGGTTGCTTGTTTGTTTTTCCTGATAACCACAAATTTGTAGGTAGGAGGGAAACTAGTGTGGTTATAAGCTTAGAAAAGAATTTTTTCTCTATTTAATTGAGTTGTAAATTGAATGAAGACTAGTTAAGGTGGTCTGTAAAGGTTTCAAGGGGAAGTGTGATATGAGTAAGATTATGGAAAAAATGGGGAAAGATAAAGTTCAGCAAAAGATGATTGGGTTAAGTCTCAATTTTATTCCCTTTTTATCTGTATCTCGTGCTTACATATGCTCTGTGGTTGTTGTGAAGAAGGAAAATCACGCAAAGCCCAGTTTAGTTTTTGAATTCAAGGGAAAATAATATCATAACTTAAATTCCTTTGTTGGTACCTAAGAATTTTTAAAATTTTGGCCTTATCACATAAGAGTGAAGAGCTAGCGGCACCTGGGTGGCTCAGTCTGTTAAGCGACTGACCAGCTCTTGATCTCGACTCAGGTCATGATCTCGACTCAGGTCATGATCTCAGGGTTCCTGGGATCAAGCACTGCATCAGGCTCCATGCTGACAATACCAAGCCTTCTTGGGTTTCTCTCTCTCCCTCCCTCTGCCCCTTGCTCACGCACGCTCTCTCCCTCTCTCAAATAAATAAAACTTAAATAAAAAAGAGTGAACAGCTGAGTAAAAACATGCAAATGAGTGTAATTTGTCTTTAACTTAAGGTTCCTGTACATTTAAATACCACTTTTCTAGATAAACTATTTCCATGAAGGTTAAGAGGCAAAGAAAAAAACAACCATTGTAACGTTATTAATTTTCTGAGAAATCACTAGCAATGGAACCTTTTGTACTTAGAGTGTACTGTTCTTGCTACGTAAATCTCTAATAATTCAACTGTCACCATTCCAATTATTTCTGTTTAACTGAATCACAGAAGACATTGATATGCTCATGAAATTTGTAAAATATGCACACAGATAAAAAGCATTTGCTTTTTAAAAATGTATCTTTTGGCATTTTTTAAAAATCAACAATACCTTTTTATGGATTGAGTAGGGTTGTGGATAAATTTTATAATTTTGTTACCTACAATATTATTGACCCTTAGTCCGTTATGTGTAATATTCAAATACTGAATGATCTTAATTTATTACAAATATCTACAATGGGCAATGGAGATTTCCTGTTCCTGTAGATTATAAAACAAAAGCATAAGGGGCTGATTTCATTTATTTCAAGACTATTGATTTCCAGTCCTTCTCTGCTAACTTTAAAAAAGTCACAATAGAGATTCATTTATTTTTATTAAAAATGATAAATCTTAAAGTATATTCTCTCTTTAGGGCTTTTAGATTTTACCTCTTTACATGCTTTTCATAGTTCAGTGAAATATTTCTATGGAAATAATAGTGACAATAGCAGTTGGAACCAGATTAGAAATACAAGTGGTTCCTCCACAGGAAGATGCCTCAGAGGTTTGAAGATTGTAGATTCTGTGCATAGATTTTTAGTAAAACATTTTCACTACCTCTGTGTTTGAAAAACATAATAGATAAATATCCCTGACATTACATATATTCATTGATTTTTCAGCACTACTGCATGGGATGCTGCAGTGATTTACAAAACTATCCCTGCAGATAGAACCTGAAAGGTAAAGTTCCTCATTCTTAGTTTCTCAATAAACATTTTAAATCATGAGTCTCAAAAATATCATCGTACTGGGGCACCTGGGTGGCGCAGTCGGTTAAGCGTCCGACTTCAGCCAGGTCACGATCTCGCGGTCCGTGAGTTCGAGCCCCGCGTCAGGCTCTGGGCTGATGGCTCGGAGCCTGGAGCCTGTTTCCGATTCTGTGTCTCCCTCTCTCTCTGCTCCTCCCCCGTTCATGCTCTGTCTCTCTCTGTCCCAAAAATAAAAAACGTTGAAAAAAAAAATTAAAAAAAAAAAAAAATATCATCGTACTTTCTAGCCCTGATCACAAAACTAAAATTTCTTATGAAGACACCATCGCATTACTTAAAATTATATTGTACAAGTAATAATTTAATAACTTATTGGAAGAGATACATAGCCTTTCTGCCCTCTGGTTTTTGTAAAAAAAATTTTATTTAGATTTGTCCTTGAAATTGACACATCGAAAACACATCTTTAAAAATACAAAATCACCACTCCTTGCAGAAGACCAAGACTGTAAACTTCACATAGCTTTCTCTGAATTTAGTCTTCCCTGCAAGTACATGTGCACTGTAATTCTCTGGGACAAGTTACAGATTTATATTTGTGTGGTATTGTAAAACTCTCAATTCCTTGTCAAGGAGTTGCCCTCCAGAGTCTGGTTTTGGTGGATTTATTCAGTTTTGTCCAACAGAGACACTATGGTAGTTCATCTCTTGGGCCTTGGTTTCCCCACAAAGAAAGGCAGTGCTCCTTTGTTGCAAAAAGCCCAGGTAAATGCTCCTCCAAGGCACCACTGCTACAGGTGCTAAACGTGAGCAATGCTCATGTTTTCACATTGATTTTTTTTCAGGTGCATTACACGATTGTGTTCAAAATGTTTGCCATATAGTGGCTTCTTTAATTTGATACCAAGTCAAAGTAAATAATGGAGACTTTTAAAAAATCATTTTAGATTTTGCCAAGTTTTTACAAAGTGGAATAAAATTCCTTTTTGTTAACCAAGAAAGGTTTACACAGGGTAGCTATGGTAAAAAACTTTGTCACTTATGACCACTACTGGTTAAACATTCAAAACAAGTTCATGTGGTCTTATGACTTCAGTAAAGTCATAAGACTTTATTGTCCTAAGTATGACTTAGGTAAAGTGAAAATTACCATGTGAAAGCTGAAATGTTAAAACAACAACAACAAAACTAAACCGTGTAACTTTTAAATAGATCAACATAACTACTAAAATTAAACTTTTAATAAATGACAAATTTAACATGTTTTTTATAACGAGGCTCTAGATTTTAACATAATTCTAGTGTGGTGGGTTTTTGTTTTTTGTGGGTTTTTTTTTTTTGCATTCTTGTAAGTCACACTCACTTTCAGTAATATATTACTTTAGGTCCATTTCCATGATATCATGGCTTATTCTTTGCAGTTGCACAAAAGGAAAAGCCTTTCAATGCCTTTAGAAATAATATGCAAAGGGAGGTCCAGCACACACACACACACACACACACACACACACACACAGTTAGTAAAAAAGAAATTCTGAAATTCTGTCAAATGTCATATGTTTGTTCATGGAAGTAGACATGGGAGCGATTGAAAGTGCCTTGAAATTTACCTGCCATTTACTCTTCTTTGGTTTATTTGTTCCATCATTACTTCACATATTTCCTTTCATGTAACTTCGGACATCTTATATGTTATTTCTACACTTTTTCTTTCACATATCTTAAAAGCATTTCAAATGCTGTGTGATCAATGTCAACATCTCTGAAACTTTCTTCTCTTATGCATTCTGATGGAGGCATTCTCATTACGCGCGTCAAAATGAATTTAAGAATTTTAACTGTCTTCAGATTTTGTGTTTGTCTCTGTATGGGTGTGTATGTGCGTGTATGTGTACATACATGTATAAATACCCAGACAGACCTTCCCATGAAATATAGTATTGTGAGTGTGAGATATGTTTAGAAATCTCATACATAGATTATCGGTCAGATTGTGGAGATATTCGATGCAGAAAAGATGTTAGCTCAGCATAATGAATATGTCTGCCAGCCATTTTTATAATGACTTGCTGCAGTTTTTATTGTCTGACAAACCGTATGCTGTGCTGTACCGTGAGCTTTCTTGTTCGACATAATAAAAAATGATGCAACGTATCCCTAGAAGTCTAGCTGGATGAAAAGAAGGCAGCAGAGTGCTGCTTCTGCCAATAGTTTGGTTGCATATTCTGCTGAAATTATTCTGCAGGTGATAAATACACAATTACCATCATTTGTAATGCACTCTTCATTATCTCTAGTAAAGACATTGTTCAGATGTAGAGCTTTTAAATGTATTCGTCCACCTAAAATTTCTTTACACGTATTTAATAAACCACCAGGTGTGTCTGAATATTTTGAGATGAAAATATTTACCTATATTTAGAGGGCCGTGAAATAACTTACTTTTGGTTTGTTAATTTATTGCTATATTTCATGTGACTTTTTAAAAAATTTGCTCATCAGGGAAATAATGTTTCAAAGGATAAAATGTTCCAGTGACTTAATAGTTAAGGACATCAATACTACATTAAAGATTTAGATTTAATATGAGTGATCATTTTCAATTTAGCATTTCCATATATATGAAAAGATCTATGCTTAGTTTTAATAAGAATGTATTAATATAAGGTCTATAAAGTACACTGGGCAGGAGTCTTGTACAATAGAACTGCATGGTATGTATATTCACTTTGGTGATAAATGCTTCGTTCCTTCTTTAGAGGATTATTAAAAGCGTTCTCTGGAGGAATAAAATGGTGGAAGTCACACATTTAATAGCTCAGGTACAAAGAGTCAGATTGTGCCAGTTGGCAAAAGTTAGCAGGAAGCTGTCACAATAAATGGCAGCAGCTGCTCATAGTTCTAAAGAGTATGTCCCAGTCAGAACTGAAAACTGATGGCATCTACATTAATACTACCTTAATGGCCCATCTGCTGCTCCATAGGGTCCCTAGCTGCTGTATGGAGTCATAGGCATTTGACAGGCAGTCTCTGTATGCCAGACGCACATTGTGCCAAATGTTTTAGGCTGCTTCATCTCGTTCTGATCTGTCAAATTCTCCCTACTCATTTATCAGGCAAGGAGTTATGAGGGTTTTTCTTTTCTCCACATCATTGGCTTTCAATGTTGGGGCAGCTAAGAATTTGGAAGGCAAACTACTTTGGTTATTATTATTTTTTTTTCTAATTGACAATGCAAGGCAAAGTTGTCTGATATACTGTACTGTAGTGGGTAGGTTAACAAAGCGCTGTGACAAGCAAGCCCTGTGGAGAAATCAATCGTGGACGTTTTAAAATGCAGTGCTGCATAAATATGTTTTTGTGATTGTATTGGGGAAAATAGTACATTTTTCTGTAGAGCCTTATTAGCTGGGCAGATATGAGAGCTTACGTTTAGGTTGTTGAGATATAAAAATACTAATACTGGAACACTGTTAAGATATGTTGATAGGAAATAGAAAGTTAGCATTTAAAAACATTTCTTAAACTTCTGTTTTTGAAACGGACCATATTTTACACAGTTGGGTCAAACAGGTATAAATAAGGGTGTGTTTTATAGCAGTTGATTAAATTTTTCAGAAATAATATTGTTCAACATTGAGGATAAAGCATTGCTTATTTTAATTATACTGAAATGATCAGGGCAGTGCAATTCATGTGTCATTGGGTAAATACTGGCTAATATATAATCAGACTTATAATACTTTTTACATCAGAAATTGGAAAACTTCCTTTTTGAAAAAAATCTCTAGATGGTGGGGTCGAGCATTACTTTTGAATTAAAACGTATGGTTTTGCTTATTTGAGGGATCAGTTGCAAAATGGTTGCCAAACATATACATTTTAGAAGACCTACCTGCTTTCTGATAAAGACTGTTAACAGATAAACCCTGGTTTCCCCAGTTTTTACTGGGATCTCCCTAGCTTACCTGACTTAGTATGTTCCCCACACATAATTGTTCCATATTTGCCAGAGTTCTTCACTGTTCATAAATATGAGGGGTTATATGTGTTTCTTGGTGATTATTCTTTCTTTTTCTCCCCCTCTGTCTCTTTTTGTTGCCAGTTTCTTGAGTTAGCAGCTTTTTGGTCCTACCTGATTGTTTTAAGAATTTATTAAAAATCCACAAAAATAAATTTTTTAAAAATCCACAAAAATAACCCTATTAATTGGGTGTAATTAAGCTAGATATGTCACATGTTGTGGTATTCAAACAAGAATATAGGTGGAACTGTTAGTTATTTTATTCCAGGTTCCAGCGGCTCTCCTAATCACAATCATCAATATTAATAATAATTCAAAAAGCAACTATTAAAATATGTTGGTGTGTTTTCTTAGAAACATAATTAACTTGCCTTGAAGACTAATAGATCATGTGTAAATGGTGGATCTTAACGCAACTGTGTGTGTGAGAGAGAGAGAGAGAGAGAGAGAGAGAGAGAGAGACTGGGCATATGATGTAAAGTAATAAAGAATGTTTTTGGTGGGTTCACATGTTTAATTATTGTTAATGTTTTCTTAATCTGTGAGTAGTTGCTATTTTAATATACACATTAAAGATATACAACGGTCAACAACGTTTAATACACTGCTTTTAGGAATCCTTAAGATTTCTTAATTTATTTCTACTTTGAAATAGACTCAATATTACAGTGACTGTTAACCAATGTACCAGTATAATTAAAATCTCAAATAAGTACTGAAATCAATTTGAAATTCACACTCTTAACTATTGTGACAGCACATCTTAGACATATTCCTTGGGCAGGTATATAGCACAGAAACCTTTGGTAAAGGGTCAGATACATCCCTATTTTCTTTTTACATGGCCCTGCATCACTGATTTTCATCGGCATTTGAGAAGCTTCTAGAATGAACAGCATAATTGTTGGTATTTAGAATATTCTAGAGACTGTGTTAGAAACAGTATGCATTGTGTTCAATCTGTATAGCCCTGTGAAGAAAGTATCACTTATGATAATCATATACAGAAGCTGAATCTTTGGAATAGTAAATGTTTTACCCAGTCACAATGAGATTGAGCTGAACTTGAACTGTATCTATGAGAAGTGAGGATTATATTGTGTCTTTATTTACAGTCACGTTTTGAAAAAGTAAAATATCAGGCATAGTAGGGATATCCTAAAGAAAGCAGGACTGAGAGAAGCAGTGTGTCTTGAGAATGGGCTCACCATAAAAGGATTCTGGCAGAAACAGTGAACCCAGGGGTAAGGCCCATACATCAGAGGGGGGAACTAGTTCTGATACAGCATCTTGCTGACAGCAGAGCTCATCATAACCCACCATCTCTTGACAACTGTAGGTTCTTGGGGAATGGTTTTGCTTGTGGGTTAGAAAGGCTACAAATCTTTGGGATCTGGGCCACTTTGCTTGTGGGATAGCTCTCAATGAAATGTAATACAAAAAGACAGAGAGTGATGCATCTCAGTCTGATGTAAGTGGCAGTAATGATAAATTTGCAGTGTAAATAACATCCAGTTGGCTTCAGCAATTGCTTATGAATTACCACTGAAGTATCTGGCCCAGAAAAATACCCCTCAGCTTTAGCGCTTCATATTGGAGAGAAGAGTGTCCAACAAACAGCTTGATTTGTGGAGGCAGGTAAGCAGACAAGGAAATTTGAAAAATTAGAGATTAAAAAAAAAACACACAGAAGAGAGAAGTCCACTTGCAAGGCAAATAAATGAAAGTACCACCGAGATTTGAGATATTAATGTAAATTGCCTTCATTGGTTCACAAAAACATTTGATGCTTGAGGTGGTAGAATTCATGTTTTTGGTCCTTGTTGTAAGAGTTAATTCTTCTACAGATACCTTAGCATAATTTCAGTAGACTGGAGATATGGAAGGTGGACATCGTGTTTCCACATGACAAGGACTAACATGTAGGAAGGAATCCAAAGTAGTCAGTAGTCTTTAACATTACTATTATTGGAGTAGAAGGTTTTTTCCCCAGAATTTTATCTAGGACTTTGGGTACATGCATTATTTTTGCAGAAAAAGAAATAAAAAGAGCAAAGAAACAAAAATTATAGGAAATCCGGAGACAGAAAAAATAAACAATGAAAAATCATTCTCTAACCTGTTCATAGCTCGATTTTGATGTGACCATTTCTCACAGTGGTTTCCCTGCAACATTTTCCACTTAGGGCTTTTCTCTCTCTCTCTCTCTCTCTCTGTCTCTTTCTTTTACATTTAATTACTGGAAAGGCTATATCCACGTAAGACCTTTTTACAGATGTTTTATAAGATCTTTTTCTTTGTCATGTCCATGAGATCATATTACTTATACGTTACAAATATTCTCATCTAGAATAATAAAGAAGGTGATAGCAACATAATGGCTCACTATTCCCAGCTAGGCATGTTGACAATATCCCATACTGACAGGTTTGCTGTTGAAGAATCTTCTAGGGAGTACTGAATTTGTCTTAAAACACAATCCTGAAAATAAAAGAATAAATGTGTAAGAGAAGTAACAGAGTTGGCCTTAACAGGAAAAAAATATCTTGAAAGAAAGTGCCTTCAGATTTATTTTTGAAGCAGTTATGTTGCAAATAGAATTATAAGGGAGGCTAAGTTGTTCTCATGTGCCCTTCTAGTACTTCTACTGGGATCCTGTCTGCCATTTGCTCCTATAAATTCAATTTCCTCATTCAGACTGAACTTATCTAGGGCTCTAACATGGCATAGTATGTCTTATGAACGTGGCTAGATTTTGTAAGACTCTGTGGGTTAGTTTATTTGTTTAGTTGTGTGTGTGTATATGTGTGTGTATATTTCTTCATTTTGGTGGTAATCAATTACAAATTTTTTAATCAGGTAAACTCATTCTTATTGTGTAGCTACAACCAATATATTACCTCTCAAGATAGTCTACTGCTGTAATAGCTAAAACCAATTTAACTTTTATAAATGTTAATCAATAAATGTATAATAGACTCAAGGATTTCTGGAGGAGGTGGACTCTTAGTGGCAAATTGATATTAGCCTTTCTAAAAGGCATTTTCCTTTTTTAAAATATGAAGTTTATTGTCAAATTGGTTTCCATACAACACCCAGTGCTAATCCCAACAGGTGCCCTCCTCAATGCCCATCACCCACTTTCCCCTCCCCCCCCACCATCAACCCTCAGTTTATTCTCAGTATTTAAGAGTCTCTTATGGTTTGCCTCCTTCCCTCTCTGTAACTTGCCCCCCCCTTCTCCTCCCCCCTGGTCTTCTGTTGAGTTTCTCAGGATCCACATATGAGTGAAAACATATGGTATCTGTCTTTCTCTGCCTGACTTATTTCACTTAGCATAACACTCTCCAGTTCCATCCACATTGCTACAAATGGTAAAAGGCATTTTTCTATACATTCTTGGTAACTGAGCCCTGATTTGTTCATGTAGTATCTTTGTCTTTCAAAAAATCCTGGGACCTCCACAACTACCATGGTTGAATCTCAGTTTGTCCAAAGTATTACAAATGGTTTCATTATTCTTACCAAATGATTGATTTAGAGACGGAAGCTTTACACAAATTAATCTGTGGAGGTTTAGGTTGATATACCAAACCTGATTTAACAGAAAGTTAGAAAAAAATTGTGTCATTGACCTAACTGAGCTACTAAAACACCAAAGCTAAAAAAACCCACTTGAATAATTTTTTTAGATGAATAAGCTACTTACTATGTAAGCATTTTTGAATTGAGTACTCACTTGCTACCAACTGAAGTTATTCTAGCTGATGTTGTCCTTTTACATGAGAATTTATGACAAAACATACAGCAGTGAGTTGGTTTGAGTGCCTGAGTCTAGTCAGAGAAGGTTTACATAAGAGTTGAAACTGAGGAAAACAGGTTGGAATTAGTCTACAAGGGTTTTAAACTCGTTTTAGGCATCTGACTGGCATCATGTAGACAAGGGGGGAGTAGTGTCTTGGCAACATTGGTCTTGATTTTGTGGCAATGCCTGTAATCTGTTGGAGGAGAAAGGCACTGAGTGTAGAAAATGAAACAGGAGTCCAGGTGTGAAGCAGTGAGAGCTAGAGAAGTGGTCATGGTGAAAAGGAAGGAAGAGAAGTCTGAGAGAAGAGAGAAATCCAGAAGAGAATTGGTGCACTCAGTGGCTGATTAAATACAGGGGATGCAAATATGGATGCGGCAATGGCTGCTCTGAGTTTTGAGCCTGAGTAAATGAAAGCATAGGTGCATTAATTGAAAACAGGTCAATCAAAAAATGAAGTTAATTTTGAGAGATAGAAATCAAATTGAATTTAAGATAATAGTGAGGCATTCAAAAAATATCTATTATGCTGCTAGATATTCAGAACTGTCCTTTAAGATGAGGATTTAAGACTGAGTTGAGCTGTATTTTTGTATTCAGAAACTACTTTTTTAATGTAAAAACCATACCTTTCCTTCCACATGGTTTGGGAATCTCAGTAGGAACTCACAGTTGGTTAGCAGTTGGAATAAATGTCTGAAATTCCTATGTTGTAAATTTTAGTTCCTCTTTATTATATAGTAGCTAATTTGTTCTTAAATAGGTGATAATAGAGATTGAACTCTTAAAATAGAGACTATTCTGTCATTACAGTATGCTTTAAAAAACTATAGACTATAGGAGTGAAGAAAAATAAACTGGAGAGAAAGGTTTTTGTGTGTGTGTGTGTGTGTGTGTGTGTGTGTGTGTGTTTGTACATGCATATGTGTAATCATCGTAACACAGCCACATGGGAAAAAAAGAAACATAATGCCTATATTTATTAACTCGGGTAAATTGAGTGACTGTTTTTTGACAAGAAAAAAGAGAGAAGAATCTTTCTTCCCCCTTGCTCTACTTGGTAATACCCATTGTAATAAGAGAGGGTACAGGGAAAAACATTTTTCTACAAGAAGTCATAGTCAACAAATCTGAGAATAATCAGATATGTCAACAAATATGAGATGCTCAAATTCCTGGTTACAGCATTCATTTTTTAAAAAGGGATCTGAGAGTCACCTAAGAGGCACAATCGGTTGAGCACCAGACTATTTATTTCAGCGAGGTCATGATCCCAGGGTTGTGGGATCAGGCCCTTGTGGGGCTTTCCACTGAGCCTGGAGCCTGCTTAAGAATCTCCTCTGTCTCTCTGTCTCTCTGTCCTTCTCCCCCACTATGTTCTCTCTCTCTCTAAAATTAAACAAATAATAAAATATAATGGGATCTGAAAAAACACTAAGAACAACATCAGTGTAGCTATATGGTAACACAGAAAGGACATGGAAGAGAAATCAGACAGCCTGTGACTTGGTTCGCTTGGTAGCACATTGGAGAAACTCAATATATGTTGACCAGTTCAATGCAGTGACTACATCTGAATGTGGTTTGAAGAGTCATAGGCAGCACAGTTCAACACGAGACTGTTAGAATTGATACACATTTGTCATGCTAAAGATCTGAAGCCCAGTCTCTGTCATGCCAGTTTCCACCCCCTGCCCAATGGGAATAGCACATTTTCTAATACATATAAATATGTATATAATATATAATATAATAATTATAATTATAATTATTTTAGATTATAGTTTTAAATTTTGCTCTACTCATTTTGTTTTTCTCCTTTAAGGACTCAGGTGATATGAATATTATTCCTTCTTTGCTGGTCTTCCATTTGTACTACCTTCTAAGCCTTTTTACTCTTCATTATATCATTTTTATTTTCTTGGTTGCTTTCTTGTTTGTCTTCTGGGCCCCTTATTCAATTTCTGTTTGAACCTTCCACATTTAGGCACCTTGCAATTTGTTCTTTATTTCTGAATTAACGTTGCTTTTTGTTTTTCCATTTCTTCCTGAATTCAATCAACTTTTTTTTCATTTCTCCCTATTTATATCTGTTTCTGTTTATTGTATTTGGATTTCTTTTTTTTTTTAACTTGTTTTATTTTTTTATTTGTTTAAATTTACATCCAAATTAGTTAGCATATAGTGAAACAATGATTTCAGGAGTAGATTCCTTAATGTCCCTTACGCATTTAGCCCACCCCCCCCACAACAAACCCCAGTTTGTTCTCCATATTTATGAGTCTCTTCTGTTTTGTCCCCCTCCCTGTTTTTATGTTATTTTTGTCACCTTTCCTTTATGTTCATCTGTTTTGTTTCTTAAAGTCCTCATATGAGTGAACTCATATGATTTTTGTCTTTCTCTGACTGACTAATTTCACTTAGCATAATACTCTCCAGTTCCATCCACGTAGTTGCAAATGGAAAGATTTCATTATTTTTGTTTGCCGAGTAATACTCCATTGTGTGTGTGTGTGTGTGT